>NC_062966.1:10595163-10791636 GCF_023119035.1 Salvia hispanica
GATTATAAAAGATTTAATTATCCAGTCAATTAAATACCAACAGAATTTAATTAGTCTTAATCTGCCTTAAGGCTAAAGGATAATTAATGAAAAACCATAACTAAAATGTCTAAGCGATAATTATGAACTTAAGGTCTATATATGGTCTCCATCGGTTGGACTGCCAAACTTTGTGAAGCTGATTTTCTAATATTATCGCCACCTACAAAGTAGGGACAATAATCCTACGAAAACAGTAAGTTTATAAGGGCGGACTTCTCACATAATAAATAGAATGAACTAGAAAGTGGTTCCCAATATTATTGCCACCTGCAAAGTGGGGACAATAATCCTAAGAATTACAAGTTTCAGGGTTCAATCAGAATTTATGAGATAGCTTGATTTTGTTATCAGCACATGAACATTGTTATGGGAGTGTGTTGTAGAAATAAAATTCTGTAATGCTAAATCTGATGGTCGTGCTTAGGCAACATTAGGCGTGTTGACCTCCAAAGGAGGAAGATTTGATGCGTTGGTGTTGTGACCAGTAAAATTGTAAAGTTTTTGATGCGTATTAACCTCCAAAGGAGGATACAATTTATTAATTTTGTTGTTGTAAGATTTTGAAAAGTTCTATGGTTAATCTACTCAATTTCCTTACATAAGTTTATGACAAATAGTAAAATCTTCTGTTTGCAGTGCAATAAAATCCGTCAAGATGTCTTTTAATCCTCTTTCTGCCATTCTCAAAGAAAACAAACTCGAAGGCCAAAATTACATCGAATGGAAACAAAACTTGGATATCGTTCTCACAGCCGAAGAGTACAAGTTCGTGCTGACTACTCAGAAATCGAGCACGTGAACAACTAAATCTCAACCTCTAAACTACTGGAAATCATGTAAACAGGATGGATCCAAACATCTAAGCCACCAATTGCGAAAAGCATCCAAGAAACATTAGTAAATAGCATCATCAACATGAAAATAAACACCAAAGCTTCATAAAACTGAAAATAAGTCGAAATCCAACGGCGGAGTCGTCAATTCCTTCGATGAAACTACAGATTTAAGCCAAGAAAGCAACAAACTATCTAACTAAACTAAGAGAGCGGTGGCGTTAAGCGCCTATGAGAGCTTCCTACCTACACTACGATAGCGTTAAGCGCTTATGAGAGCTTCCTACCTAAACTACGATAGCGTTAAGCGCTCCCTCTTCATTGTGGAAAGCTTCTATTTATAGAGTGGCTTTAACTTCAACCCTAAGGCAACTTCTTGTCGGTATTTGACCATTTTACCCTTGCAATAATTGAGGATCTTCATGTCAGCACGCCATTCTTCTCCTTGACCAGGTAGATGACTTTTCCTCCGCTTCAGCTCCATTCCGCCATTCTGTCTCCTTGACCAGGTAGACGACTTTTTCTGCGCTTTTGCTCTATTTCTACTCTTGCCTTCAACTTCCTGATTCTCCTAGGTCCGAGCGACGACTTCTGGTATTTTACTTCAAAATCAGCTATTTTGCATCTGCCAGGTCAATTAGCACAAACTCCTGGATCCAGCAGATTTCTGCACACTTAAGCTCAAAATTTGTGCATTATCTCCTCCAAAAGTATATAATATCACCAAAACCAATGCATGAAACGAGCCTTATCAAAATCTCATCTTGAGAGTAGTTTGAGAGTTCAACATAGGGTGATACACTTTGTAAAAGCAAGATCAATATACACCATTTCTTCTTCCTCCGTGGATGTAGGTGTCCTATCACCGAACCACGTATATTGCGCGTCGATCGTTTTCTCATTTCAAGTTCTTTTCTTGTTGTGTGTTTTCACCACCGAATCCCAACATGGGTTGTCGGCACTCTTATACGGTTATTGGCACCCTCATATGGGTTATCGTTTGTCCTGTTGTGGGACTGGGGGAGTACGATGTTTAGTTGTAAGTAGGGGTGGCAAATCGTGCGTGTTGTGTTGTTATCGTGACAACACGATAACAACAAACACGAACACGACCCGTTAAGAAAACTCCAAATACGAACACAAACACGATCCGCACCCTCAGACACGAACACGACACGAACCACTTTGGGTCAACACGACACGATAACAACACATATATGACACGACACAATAACGGCACTATAATAAGGACCCGTTCAGTTTGGATGAAATGTGTTGCTCCAGTTTTAAAACAGACCCAGAATTGGGGATGGGTGGCCCATCATACATGAATAGAATAGGATGTTTGGTGAATTAGATTTGAGCGTGTTTTCTACTAGTTAAAATAATGTGATTTAAGTGTAGTGACAAAATTACCCCTCATCACTTCCCATTCCCAGATTTCACGCTGAAACCCCAATCCCACCGATGGCGTAGGAGCAGCTGATCCTCCGCGACACCAAGCGTGCCCACACCGACTGGGTCACCACCATCGCCACCCCAATCTCGTCACCAAGGAGGACCACACCTACGGCGTCGCCCTCCGCCGCCTCACCAGCCACTCTCACTTCGTCCAAAATGTCGTCCTCTCCTCCGACGGCCAGTTCGCCCTCTCCGGCTCATGGGACAGCGAACTCTGCCTCTGGGACCTCGCTGCCGAAACATCCTCGCATCCAAAGACACAGATGAATGCGTCGATTTTGGGCGTGCAATTCAATTTTTCGAGGACAAATCCGTCTATTCACCATCGACTCCTTCCAATTCTGGCTCCCCAGAAATAAAAACCATTCATTTGTTACGTTTTAAAAATGGTCCATTCGCATGAACAGTGCGGGCCGTAGCTCCAATTCTTGGGCTTGGCGGAAATATATTTTAGAAAGTGAACATCAGTATTTGGGCAGATTAGAGGCATATCTGACCATATCTGTGAAACTGAACGGGTCCTAATAATATTATAATATATTAATATTATTTCTTAACGTGTAACACGAACACGACACGAAGTTTTCGTGTCGTTATCGTGTCGACACGATAAGGAGAACCCAATAATCTTTGACACATACCCATTAATTTCGTGCGGGTTCGTGTCGTGTTATCGTGTCGTGCCAAAAATTGCCAGCCCCAGTTGTAAGCCATATTTTGGCGTGGGCTAGGTTTGTCTTGTATCTAGGCTAGGTTTTTGATGGTCCTAAGCTTGGGTCGAGTCTGGGTTTGAAAAATGGAGCAAACTTAAATAACAAGCAAGATACAAACACAGAATGTCCAATATGCCAAATTGCAATTGCTGAAGAAGAAAGCTTTTGAGGAGTAGCCCCAAATAAAGAATCGTGTCAAGTTACATTTCCTGAAAAACTCAACACTTCTAAACTACAGAAACTACAAGAGCAATTAAACATAAGGAGAAGAAAGGAGGTGTCGGGAAGTATTGAACTATTATCTTCCCACCTCTGGAGAAGAATCTAGAGTTGTCAAGAATTCTCCTGCTTGCAACTTGGATACTAATAATATGCATATTTTTAAATTATTGTAATAGGCTACTAATCTATAAAGCTAGAATATACTTATTACATTTATTTAATGTAGTATTATCTCAGTTGTAAGTTGGTGGATTTTAAACAATTCTTGATTCTTCTTGAAAGGATGTGGAGATGTTATAGTTCAGTAGAATCAACATACAAAATAAAAAGACCAGCTAAGGAAAAACGTCTTTACGTAGACATCTAATACAACGAATTATATTATTCGTGGGAGTATTTTTATGCACATACAAAGGTCATAACTTTTAATTGCAAAATTTAGTTAGCAAGGCAACGCGCATGTAACGAAGTTACGTACCATTGGTGCCTTCATTTGTCGAGAAATTGAAGCCGATGGCAGACGCATATCTTTATCCCCATTTTTATATATTTTTGCTACAGCAAGAATTAAAGCAACCAAACCAAACAACCATTCCAAAATTTAAAAACCTGAAAAAGGGTTTGTAAACAAAGTTTGACATATTATGGAGATATAAACACCAAACTAAACGCTTCCTTAGTAAATGAGATATTGGGAACTCCAGATTTATCACAAAACTAGTATCACACCCCGTGCTATGCACGGCTCAATTGATTTTCTATTTGTATTAATTTAAACTGTGAATTTACATATACCGAAAGAGAAACAATATTATTATTTCAAATTCTAAAATCACAAATTTATACAATAGCAATTTATTGTACCAATAAAAACTCATACTATAATCAAATAAGTTAATAAACAAAAAATTCCACACAAATCACATACTCCATCCGTTCTATAGTAATAGAGTCATTTTGTCATTTTGGTACGTTTCATATTAATAGAGTCATTTCCCTTTTTAGTAAAAATCAACACATTTTTCCACACCTACATTACTCTCTCTTACTTTTTTCTCTCTTCACCTCTTTACCTTTTTCATTTTCCACTTTATTCTCCCTTTACTTAACTCACCTAACACAATTTTTCTTAATCTTCGTGACGAAAAGTTTCGCCTCCATTACTATGAAACGGATGGAGTATCATTTAAATCATTTTTCGATCTATACTACAAAAGATCAATCACAAAGACATATCAATAAAAATAATGTATAAATATATATTAGAGGATAGCCAAATCGATCAAAATCATCACCAAAAATACAGTAACGTAATTAAAAATAAATAAAAATAAAGAATGCATATAGTGATGGACAGTTATATAGGTATTCAAAGTAAGGGTATAGGATATCTCACTGGAAAACCATTTTCTGCACTATTGGATCTTCCATCATTTTCTCCAATGCATCCAATGACAAGAGGGGATTACATGTTCATTCACAGATAAATAATAATTTCGTTAATTTCTATTATCGTGAAAGAAAATCTTTTACAAACTTGAATCCTTCGAGTGGATTCTAACTCCATCAAAATAACTAAACGTATGAAAATTTAAGAAGACTTGATAAACTAAAGGAAAGGAACTTGATAACTAAAGGAAAGTGAAATATGATTTTCTATCCTTCATTCCCTTAATGTCATACGCTTACAACGATTTATAGACAAATGATTAACTAACCACTACTACACTACTTAAGATAATGGAGCATAATGAAACATGAGAAACTAATCTACACTATTAAGAAGAAACGTGAGAAACCAACTAAGACTAATTGCATTACTAATATAACTAACTTGACATGATCATTTAGTGGTGTGGCAAATACATGCCCAATAGCATTCACGTAATTATTCTCAAAACTCCCCTTTTATATATTTATGTTTATAGATATAGATTATAATTATAGATGAGCCGAGTAAGTAAAAATATAAATTTCCAAAATCATAAGAGAAAAATCCATTAGGTTTTAAATGAAAATATAAATAAATGAAACCATATTCCTTTAACATTTGATGAACTGTATCAGTATTACAAATATATGTGTCCTATTTTCAAATTTATTCCTTTAACATATTGAAATAATGGCCCTGTATATCATAAAAGTTTTTATCTTTTAGTAATTCAATGTATTTAGTTTTGTTTCTTTTAGCAATCCAATGTAAATTATAGTACTAATAATGTATAGTTAACTTTTGCCTGACTCGTGGTACTCTCTCCATTCCAATAAATATGAAATATTTAATTTTCGTTATGAAATTTTATGTAGTGTTGTTTTGTTAGTTAATGAATAAAAAGTAAAGTAAAAAAGAAGAAAAGTATAGATGATATTGTTGCTATTTTAGAAACCGTTTTATTTCTAATAAGACAATCCAAAACGAAAAATCTTTTATTTTTAATGGGACAAATAAAGTATTAACTATTCTATGATGTCATGGAAAATGCTAAATATTTATTGCATGACTTTTTTTATTTGTGCATGTCTTTTTGTAACATCCCAAAAATGCCCTAGAAGGAATTTGCTATCTTGATTATGAAACTGGAAAACCAGGACTTCCTACGAATTAATATAATAATAATTGATAAAATATAGGTGATCTTTTTGAAAAAGGTTTAAATGTGAGGAGAATTAAGTATTAGAAATAATATTAGTTAAGTTACATATAATTAAGGTTTGTGGGAAATTGTTGATTAGATAAATGTGGAAATGGGGTTCAAGGTGAACGTGATAAAATATATGCTGATGAGATGTACATAAATGTGATCATCTGTGATGATGAATCTGCGATGATGTCTGTCGATCTGTCTGTGTTGATGTGTTATGTTGGAAATTGTTGGAAATAAAGTATACTTGTATGTGCTTATGCCCCGTGTTTGAGTGTGTTCTGTTGGTACAATTGGGATGCCATAGGACAGCAGCGCTGCATTATTTATGATCTTTCGTCTTTTGGATAACCGAAGTGAGGATCGTCTACTATTTGTCTCTGATCTGTCTGAATCTGATCTCTCTGATATGCACCCTTGCGGGTGATCTCTGTTTGCACCCTAAATGGGTAGTCTGTGCGGAGTCCTCTTGAGGACAAAATCCACGTCTGAATCTGATTCTGTTTCTGATCTGGTCCGCGTACCCTAGTCTGTCGCTAAGCACTTAATGGGGCAATATCTGTTTTGATATGTGATAATGTTGGTGGTCGCTATATGCACCTTGAAATGTGACGATGTTGTGATTTGACTGTGTTGATGATATCTGGATTTTTGTGTGTTGTTGATTATGTCTGTGATATTTGTCTGTGTTATTATTGTGGATAAGAATGTGAAGTAAAGTTATAAATGATCGAATGCATGACTTTGAGTATGGAAATAGAACGTAAGACCGATTGTGGGAAGTAATACGCTTATAAGATAATTAAATGAGCGTGAATAAATAATAATTGAGGCTAATTGAATATATATTAAATATGGAATTACGTACTTTGTAAGTAAGTATATGTAGAATTGTGATGCAATGAGATAGTATTGGTATGAGAAATTATTTGGAAAATATGGTATATGTATTTGTTTTGATGATGAAAGACGTGTGTACCATGTAAATGTGTTTGTAGGTGGACAAGAATGTGATGTGTTAAGAGACGTAATGTAAAATGATTCATGGAGATAAAAATAAGCAATTAAAATGTTTGTTAGTAAACCTTTGTTTTTTTAAAAAAATATATTGAATTCTATAGTGTGGGTATTGTTACTGAGCTGTCAAGCTCACCCCTCCCATTACTTCCACCCTGCAGGTTAAGTGATATAGTCTGTATTAGAGAAGCGCAGCGGCTGCATCCTTCACAAGTCACTAGTCTATTGTGGAACTTTAGAAAATGGTGGCATGTTTTGTATAAAGTTTTTGATAGTCTTTTTCAGCTGCAAAGTTGATATATATATTTTTTGTGTAATGTAATTTTATATATATATCAAAAAAATATGCATGAGTGTCGGTGATACCAGATCGTGACATTACTTACTCGGTGAGTTTACCTATCGAGTAAAGGGTGTTACACTTTTGTTGAATAAATAAATTAATACATTAGGGCTGGATCTATTCATAAATTTATAGTATAAAAATAAAAATAAAAATAAATTTATTAGCGTATGGTATTTAAAATAAAAATATTATTCGTGCTACAAAATTAAACTGCATATATGATATATCCTTAATCCTCACACGATCCATATATTAATGCCCTATATACATATATAGTGTGCTAACAAAGTAACAATTGATACATTTAAAAATTTATGGATAACAATTGAAAGTTATACAAGTACATTTAAAATGAACAACTCGAATTTGCAAAATAGATTAAATTACAAATCAATTGAGATATAGAAGAGTAAAATCGGCGAATTAAAGAAATACTCTAGTGGAATAATATTCATTTAAATATCAATTGCTTGAAAATTAAAGTGTAGTAGTAGTAGTAATTGGCAAATTATGTGAGCATTGTTTACGAAATTATCAAAGGTAAGGGACTTGACTGCAATTAGGTAAAAAAATCGAGTAGGGTATATAAAGTCGGAACGGAGCCGTAATCCCAAATCAATCGCCTCAACTGAAAACCCTAGATTTTGGTGACATTCAAAATGGTGAGGGAGGAGCAACCCAACAAGCTGCGATGGGGGGAGCTAGACGAGGACGACGGCGAGGATTTGGATTTCCTGCTGCCACCTAAACAGGTTATCGGTCCCGACGAGAGCGGGATTAAGAAGGTCATCGAATACAAGTTCACCGATGATGGAAACAAGGTTAAGGTTACCACCACCACGCGCATCCGCAAGCTCGCCAACGCCCGCCTCAGCAAGCGCGCCGTCGAGCGCCGATCCTGGCCTAAGTTCGGCGATGCCGTGCACGAGGACGTCGGCAGCCGCCTCACTATGGTGTCTACGGAGGAGATCCTCCTTGAACGCCCCCGTGCTCCTGGTACAACAATTCTCTCTGTTTTATTTGTACACCTGCCGTTTTACAACTCCTGGCCACTAATACAATGATTAAATAGCGTATACGTTTCTGTTCATGATTGTTGGGTGTTTAGTGTTGTATTTTGGAGAGAAAATGTCGTCATTTTGTAGATCCTGATTGCAATTTCAAGTAATATGGCTCTTTTCTTGTCTATTTTGGTTATAATATAATCTGATTGTTTTTGAGATCGATCTATTAGCATCTATAGATTTTCAAGTTCAATTCTGCTCCGTTTATGAATTACCACAATCCACAAAATAAAGTTTTTGACTTCCTATGTATGATATAAAATAGGTGAATTATGACATTTTAGTTCCATCTAGTTCTTCTTTAATTGTTCGAGGATCACATGGATAGTAAATTCGAATTGAGTGACTGAGAAGTTTAAATTCCTTTCCTGCAATATCGCTCGCCCATCTAATTGGCACTGTAGCGTTTTGCAAGGTTGGGATTGAACCAGTGACATTAGTACATTGTCACCCTTGGAAGCTCACCTTTTTTTCGTTTTGTTTAAACACAAGTGTTCTTTTTATTGGTGGTTTAGCCAGGGTCTTTTAATGTGATCTACTTGGGGTTGCCGGATTAACTGAAGTACTCTTTATTTTATCCTGGCCATCATTACAACATCTTGGCTTGATGACTCATTCTTCCTTAATATGCTTACTTGTGTGGTTGGCATAGCAGTTTGGACATGTCTAAACTCATGATTACATGCTTTACTATCTCACATAGTCACATTTGTTATGTGGTTGTTCATAGATTAATCTTCTGATGGATGCAGTGCACCAAAAAGTTATGTCATGTGTCTTTGTTGTTGTTAACATGTAGAAATGTGCTATACCTGAAGACTGGCATGTTATGCATTAAAGTAGTCTGATTTTTGTGGCATTGTTTTCTTTCTTCTGGTATCATTGTTCCCATTCATGCTGCCATTACCTTTTCACATCTACATTTGAGATTACACACTAGGACTGTCAACGATCATTTTTCAGTCATTTTAACACTAGACATGACTTCCTTATGTTGTAATGTATTTGATCTACAAAGTGCTTCATTGTGACATTGATAAAGCAATGGTTTCTGTGGACCACAGATTTTCCAGCCCTCATGTATTTGGGAGTTGTGGCATTTTGCCTTATTTTCTTGTTTCTCATTTCAGTTTTATTGTGTTCTTTTATTTGTACTCGTACTCATGTAATTGACGAATTGACTAATAGGTACAAAATCAGAGGAAGCTAAGTCATCTGGCGATGCTCTAGCTCAAATAAGTAAAGGAGGTGCTGTGCTCATGGTATGTAGGACTTGTGGGAAGAAGGGTGACCATTGGACCTCTAGATGTCCTTACAAGGATCTTGCTCAACCAAGTGAGACCTTTGTTGATAAGCCGCCAACTGAAACTAATCCTGCAACAGGTAGTACAAAGGGCGCTTACGTTCCTCCTAGCATGAGAGGCGGTGTGCCTGAGAGTCGCGGTACTGACATGCGGCGTAGAAATGAGGAAAACTCAGTCAGGGTTACCAACCTATCTGAAGACACAAGAGAGCCCGACTTGCTTGAGCTTTTCCGTCCTTTTGGTTCAGTGAGCCGAGTTTATGTTGCTATTGATCAGAAGACTGGGACAAGCAGAGGTTTTGGTTTTGTCAATTTTGTCAACAGAGAAGACGCTGAGAGGGCCATCAACAAGCTTAATGGGTATGGATACGACAATCTCATCCTAAGAGTTGAATGGGCTGCTCCTCGGGCGAACTAGTTATTGGAACGCATAAAAAGTGCATATGCATTCTTGGTCATTGAGGGAGACTAGTGGGAGAAGATGGCAACATTCGATTTTGTCTGCACCAGGTCGTGTGATGGTTTATTGATTACATTCAACAAGTATAAATTTGGAGTTTTTATCAGTTATATTCAACTAGCATGTGGAAGAGGGCTTATCTTCTTACACAATCAGTTTTTACCAAGTAATTTTATGACTGGAAATGCTATTGTCGTATGTTGTACATGCGTGCTATATTTAGTTGTGTTTATCTATAATGTTAAATAAGTAGTGGAGTATTCTGTCATGGGTGGGTTGGGTCGGGAACTTGGGGAGGAGAAACATATCAAATGCTCTTTGTTAGGTCGGGCTCATGGAATGTATTGAGTTATTTAAAATCAATTCAAATTATTAAAAAAATGTAATATATAAAAAATAAATACCAGTAGTCGTACACAATTATGGAATGTTTATTACTTGGAACGTTATCTTATCCATGAAAACACCACAATTGTATTGCTATTTATAGTTAGGTCTTGTATACCTACATTTTTATCCCCATATAAAAGGTGAGAATAACGTGCGACTTCAAAAATAAATTTTCTTTTCTGCAGACTATGATGGATAACTTTCTGCATCCTCTTTTTCCTTCTGCTCTCTGTTTGCCATTTTCGATGTTATCTTAAAGTCCCTTCTCACAGCATGTGTGCATTAGCTTGCCATCAACATCCCTCTCCCTTGTCATTGATCTTAAATGCTTATGTTCATATTGATTCTCAGTTTAGGAGCCTGACCATTAGCTGAAAGTATGATATCACATTTTGACCGAGACAGTGGATTTTTGGGGAAAGAGGATGCAGAAAGTTATCCAACCTAACCTTTCCGAAAATGAACACATGCACACGTTTTACTCTAGCTTGCGTTCATACCCGCCCTACTTCAGCATGTTCGCAGCAGCCAGATACCTGGTGGAGTTGTGGTCTTGGTGTCTCATAACGGGAAAAGTTTTGACATCCCCTTTCCTAAAAAGTGGATTTAGTCGTTGCTCTTGTGAGATTCCTCCAGATTGGTTGTTTGCCGACACCCTGCCCCAGGCTCGTTTAGTGACGAAGAATAAACGTTGCTGAGTCGTTTCTTTCCATCTTCCTTCATATGTAGTTCATGCATGTAGAAAGTGATTCTCTCCGCTGGAATAATAGTAAGATGCTTCTTCTGTTCTTTTTCTGGTGCAATTGGGCCATCTTGGACTGAACCAAAGACCTTGTTCGCGAAGTAAACTAATGCACATATGGTTCAACCGATTGGGAGAGAATCAACAGATTCCTACACTGATATGATGAATTGAGTTTATTTGAACCATTTCACACTACTCTCATATGCCAATCTATCGTATTCAAAATAAATAAAGAACACTAATTCAAAATTAATAAATAAAAAACACTAAAATATATATATGTGGCGTCGAATGTCAAATACTAATTGTATTTTACCAAGTTGAAGAATGAGTCCTTACAAGAGAAGATTTGGGCTAAAACAAAGGCGTTCATTCGTGTACACTACAATATCCTCCAACACAAAAGGATGGAAAAAGGAAGAATGAATATGGAATTCCTCAAGACTATACATGATGCCGGAAATTCTACAGGGAAGAAAGAAACCACGAGGAGGTATTAACTGTAACTGTTTTTGACATTTAGTAAGATAGTCGGTGACTGGGAAAACTTGGAAATCTGACTCATTGGCTTGAGAGTATAATCATATAACCATACCAGCTTATCATAGCTTAGAAGATAATCTCCTTCAAAACTAAAAGTACTAGCATCACCAAACACATAATAATAAGAATTGTCGCGCACATAACCATGCCACCTTGTTTTTGACTTCTCTCAGCCTGCAATTTCATTTCATTCCAACACAAAATTAATTGGCAAATAATTCAAGATCTATCAAAATTTAAGTATGGAATATCCACATGAAAGGCTGCTGAAAAAAGAGACTGGACCTTCTGAAGTTGTTTCAAACCATCTTCGACTGAGGCTGCAACATTTGTTATATTGTAATCGATCCTATCAACAATAGTCCCCTGTTTGAAGGCAAAGTAAATCAAATTGACATCTTCTATATTAGTAGCGATTGAGAAAAAGCATATAACATCCAACCTGATCGATGACTAAAACTGACAAATCCTTCATAATTTGAGCAAGTTCACTGACAGATTCCACCACCTAAAACCAACAAAAATTCCATAAAAAACGCAGCATCTAGCTTGCATACAAGAATCATAAATCTTCTAAATTACCTGTTGAATTTCTCTCTCCCTTTCTGCAGTGAATGCTTCACTTTTCTTTAGTCTGTCCATTTGATGTTCACTGAATCCCTAAAACATAATCACGTTGGCAACCAAATGGAGGTTAAGGATGCACTCATGACATAATTCGACGATTGTATTCCCGGTACGGGGGTGAAGAAACAACAGTCAGAAGGTGATCGAAGACTCTAAAATGATTATAAATTTCTAAATAAATGGAAAAAGTTAATCTAGGAAAGGTCATCTTTCATTCCTTCTTATCCTCACTTTCAATGAGAAACGTCTGATAAGGTTCACTGGTCACAGGTAAAAAAAATCCGAACTCAGCCCATGTTTAAGCAGTCATCTAGCAGGACCTTGTAAAAGCAAGCAGGGAAACTCATTTTCCTATTGATGTAATGACCCAAAAAATGATATAGGCATCCACCTTGATAAAAAAAAAACAGTGAATGAGTTTGGCAGGTTGCAGTAGCAAATGGTTGAAAATAGGTTATTCTTGCATTAGTAACCAAGCTTGAGGTCGGAATTCTAAACGTTGTTGCTATCCCAGTAAAAGTACCTAGTTAGTTCTACAAGCTGTTGGTTCAAAGATTCGAAGATACCATTTTTACAACTCACTTCAGGTCATAGGAAAGTAGGAAACTTCTGATACAACTCATACAACAAGACAAATATCAAGACTTCTAGAACTGTTGTTGGACTGACACTGATGATGCTACAGTTAGTACCAAATGTTTCGATGGAGAATATCCATTCTACTAGAAATTCCTATAAGCTACATATACATGCATGTCAGCTTTTTGCCCAGTTTACTGAACACAGAATATTTGTTTACTATTCCAACCACGACACTAAAACCATATGGATAGAAGCTTAATGTCATATTCAAAAGAGAAACCCACTTACTATGTCATCCATATCATAATCATCATCTCTTGTCGACTTGCTTCCATTTATGTTCATTTCCAAGTCAACCCCATCAGAACCCTACACAGAATGGCAGGAAATTAGAGTTTGGCCTATACAAGAATGCTAAGGTATTACCCATCACAATAAGGGAAGTTTATTATTTAACTGAAACAAACTTGATCGAGATTCACATTCTGATTCTGGATGAAGGCGTCAGGAAAGAACTCATACCTCTTTCTGCTGCCGGAGCCGTTTCAAATATGTTGATTGTTTCTTTCGTAGCTCCATTGAGAGGGTCTGAAGCTCAGTAGCTAATGACCGCTGTGAAAGCAATAGTGCACTTTAAGTAAAATCTTGCATTAATACATGGAGCACAAGCTTTCATAACACGGGCATAATGAAGACTAAAACTGATCCCTAGTATAATAGTAGGAAAATATGCATAACATGCCACATGAGCAGCATTATGTGGTCAACAAGGTAATCGCAGGATATGCAAAATCATTTCTGTGATGGATGAGAGCTACAGGGACCACAGTTTTTATTCAATTTTATTCTATTAAACATCTGCATCTGAAAGTAAAGATCACCAGATGATTGACAGTTCCATATGAACTACAGAGAGAGACTAGCTGGGGAGAACATAATCATCAATCTCATCACCAGGATTATTACCAAAAACATCCTTTCTAAATAGCAAACAATGACCTAACATACAGTTCTTCTGCTTGCATTTCATCAGAAACTAATTTTATCACGTAAACTGACTTCTGTGTGTTTCTATCAGAGTTTGTCATCCTGTAGAGCTAAGCAAGTAGAAGATCATGGAAATGGCTTATGTTCGCATACTGTTGAGGGAACTAAACATTATCACAAGTACATATGATTTCATACATCATACATTTCAGCATATAGAAGATTATACATTATACCTGGACATTTTTCCTGATATTTGAATCCTCTGAAGGCCCGCCCGCAGAGAGTCTTTGTAACCTTTTTTCTGACTTTTTCAAAAGATCGGTTATCTCTTGTGTTAGTGCCTCAATCTGACGTTGATCCTCTTTACCATCTCCAAATGAAGGCATTAAAGCCTTGGCATGAGCCTTTGATAACTCAGCCATCTTCCCTCTCACACGTTGTACGTTAGTCGCTATTTCTTCAGATACATCCACCCAAGCTGGTGGTAAACCTACTGCAACTGTTCCCCTACTGCGTTAATAATTTTATTTTTAAAAAAGAGGATCAGTTAGACCAGGTGGTATGGGGTCTTTGCTTGTAGCAATATACAAGAACGTCTGTATCATAGTAACAGAAGAAGCTGTTGACAAGCGAAAAGTATATTAAAGGCTCCAGCTCACTGAATAATCATGCTCATATTTTATTATACTACTATGAGTGGAACATATAAGCATATTATGAGCTATTCTAGTAGTTACCAGAGTAGCACACATGCAATGCACATAAATGGACGATAACATAGTTCAGTTTGCAAGTTATCACTTCTGACTTTATTTTTCAAAAGATGGAAAAACACTTAAAATTTGATCACGTACAGTGACAAATTCCATAACCTATTTGCAAAAGTGAGATGGTATTAAGTCCTACTCCTAGGATATAACCAGCCATCTACGCTTGGACTCCTCCGCTTTACATAATTAATACTCCACTTTACACGAGGCCACATGCAAAGCATTGTTATACAATTCAAAGTGTCGGTGTCGGAACCAATTATAAGGACCAATAGAGATGGTTCCTAAGCTTGAGAAGCTGAACTAAGGTGACATTACAGCGAAGGCATTTGGATAAATTGCTGTGCCCCCAGATCACAATTATGAATTAGAATTATTCTCGGCCACTATGTGGTGCACGCCCCATCCATTTCATAATGACATTGTAGCCAAAAGGTTTCTAGGTAATTCACGTTCTACTTGACTAGGTACTTTTTTTACATGCATATACAACTAGGTACTAACTCAAGCAATCTGCATAAGTTGTGGTAGAAGACATGAAACATGCTTAGGCTTTCAAAATTGAGTTGGTTCTCCTCTCACCCGTCTCCATGGTTTCGCAGTGATTGAGGATTTCGGATTGAACAATTGAATGTTAAATTTTCAAGGTACTATCATAACGAACTCGATCATTTTCTTCGGTGAATGGTTTATGGATGCAATAGAGGCAAAACATATCTCATAGCATACAATCAGTCAAATCAATGCCACCCAGATCATCAGCTCAAGAACTGATACAATATTGGATTGATCTAAAAAAAATACTAATTCGTAGCTAATTATAAAAAAACGAAACAAATAAATCCGAGTAGCAAAAGCAGACAGCACAGTAGATGAACATTACAGTACCTGGAGGTTCCGGGATCTTCAGTGCTAAGAGGAGTGTAAGATCGATTAGGGTTAAGCAAGGAGGCGGTGGAGAGCTCGATCACCGCTCTTCCGCCGGAGCTCGAGGAGCCCACCGGAGCCCTAACGCTCTTCAAGGCATCCCTATACCTTCTAAACAGAATCGTCCGATTCCTCGTCGCCATCAAAACAAAAAAACAAGAGACGAATCAATACCTTCACAGAATCTACCAATATCAAATCAAATCGCGAAATTTGTTTAGTTTATGATAGATCTGAGAAGGATGGAGCGGGAAGTTGGTAAATTGGGTAGGCCCGGCTTGCAAAGGAGCCGGATTAACTGATAGATGTTGCCTGATTTGGTTGGCGAAATTTCGCACAAACGAAGAACTGTGAAAATGGTGGAAGTAGACGTATGTGGGGCCTATTTAGCTGCCACGCAAATTAATTAAGCTTATTAATATACTCCATAAACCATAAAATTTTATAAGTTTTATAAGGTTTTCATCACACATATATTACAAACAAAATATAGTCAATGTTAAAAATTGTAAAAAAAATTCAACTCACAATCAAACATTTTACAATATTATTCCTAAAGTATCAAATTGCGTACTGTAAGAGACATATTTTGTCTATTTTAACTACTAGTTACTTGGTTTTAAATTTACTTTTGAAGTAACTAAGTACAGTATCCTATTTTAGTGAAAAGACCTTTTTTTATTGAGTATATTGCCTATAAAATCATCATCAAATTTTGATTTGTCCTATACCTAATTTTAAATTATAGTACATCACAAAGTTTCTAAATTTTCTTAATTATTTATAATAACTTATTTATGAGCAATTTCATTCTATATTGTACTAAATTTTGGTATTGTTAATAAAATTATGACTTTAATGTGTATTAACAATATAAGTTTGAGCATAAGAAACTAAAAATAATAGCACAAATTTGATCAAATGAAACAAAATTTTTAAAACTTCTTGATTTACTTTAACTTTTGATAAATATAAGATAAACCAAAATTTGATCAATTTTTATCAAGGTAAACACAAATAACTCTAGTTTATATTTACCAATTAACTCTAGTTTATTCTTACTATAAATCTATTTGTCCATGCTCTATCATACCCTATGCAACACGTCCAAGCGGTTACTGAACTGGATTTGAAGATTTAACTTGTAAAATTTTTAATAACAGAGAGTAACTATCGGTGTCCTATGCAACACGTCCAAGCGGTTACTGAACTGAATTTGAAGATTTAACTAGTAAAATTTTTAATAATAGAGAGTAACTATCGGTGTGCCGGTTTTAGAATATTAAGAACCTAAAATTACTGTGTAGACAAGTAATAAGCTATATAGGACTAATTACCCTACGATAAAATCGAATAAAAGTTTTTCTAAAAAACAAGAAGAACATTTAGATGGATCTACAAATTTGCTTCAGTTTCTAATTAGTACTTCTATCATCCACTTTAATAGTACTAAAACAAAAAGGTAAGTTTTTAATAACTCTGTTACTAAGAAAAAATTAGCAGAGTAAACACTAAACACCTAATGAATCCAAATAAGTTTAAAATGTTAATGATATGATGATTGACATTTGGCAAAGCCCGATTTTGCATTTACTTCTCCTTTATTAATGAATGAATAATATAAAATGTGTGTGGAATTAGATTAAGAAAAAAATGAATGAATAATATAAAAGGTGTGTGGAAGACAACTCTCTGCTTCCTTTCGGTGGATTTTCATTTCACCTTTGCAAAGGCAGCCAAGCCCCCTCCCTACCCTTCATCTCATCCCCATCATCGTCTCTCTCTCAACTCTCATGAATAATTCCTTGATTGGTTTGATTTGATAAGCTCTTGAGAAGAAGACAGCTCGGGATTTGCACAGAAAGAAATCAAATTATATTTTTTTTTTTTTGGGGTTGACAAGAAAGAAGCCATGGATTCTAATTCCTGGGCTGCTCGTTTGTCTTCTGCCTCCAAGCGCTATCAATCTGCTCTTCAATCTCGATCTGGTAAAAGCCTCGCCTTTTTATTTTTGTTTTAAGAAAAAACTCTTTTTTACTCTCTTTATATGGGGTTCTTGTTAGCTACTGTAATGATTGATGTAGTCTTCGTTAAATATTGATGGGCTTCACCTGTGTTGGTGGGGCGGTGATTTTCGTTTCAAAGATTGAGCTTTTAATCTAGGGTTTGTTGAATCTCTGTATGATTTCATTTGAGGTTGCCGTTATCTGTTGATGCCTATGCTAACTGTGTTTGGTTTCTATGTCAAGGAATGAGTACCTTCGAGGTTTTGTTTCATCCTATACCTTTTTACGCATGTGTTTGTAAAGATTGGATTTTTATGGACTTGCTAAATCTCACAGCTGCATTTGTGTGTGCTATTCTTGTATTTTTGGGGTTGATGGGCTTCTCGTTGCTTTTGTATCACCTATAGGAATGAAATGGGATGGCTTTGATGCAGAAATGCTTATGGGCTTTGAGGAGATTGACATGGATGATGATATAAGAGAGGAATATCCCTGCCCTTTCTGTTCGGACTATTTTGATATTGTGGGACTTTGCTGCCACATTGATGACGAGCATCCCGTAGAAGCCAAGAATGGGGTGAGTGTGAGTCCAATTATATCACTGTACAATTATGGGCAAAAACTTAGGCATTGTTCTGGATTGTTTGGGATGTCTCTCTGGATATTATTGGCCTTCCTCAGCCGAAACTTGTCTCACTAAATGGTCATTTCTTAGTTACATGATGTAATTTATTTTACAAGCAAACCAATTTTATATCTGGAAATGATAATTTACATGTCTTTTGGGGTACTATAGCATTTGTTGAGATGAGTCAATTTTGAATATGTAATCTAGGCAAGACTCAGTATGTCCCAGATGTTAGGAGATTATATGTACAACTTTTCAGTTCTTCAACAGTTCAACACCACAATTGTTTTTCTTGTGATGTAGTCAATTCGTTGTTATAGATTCAAATCCTGGTTGTTAAGGATCCTTTGTTTAAAAGCATACTGTTGATATTCATTCAGATGCTTTCTCTAAGAAAAACTACTAATATATGCTCTATTCCTGCAGGTATGTCCAGTTTGTGCAGTGAGGGTGGGTGTTGATATGGTAGCTCATATAACGCTGCAACACGGGAATATTTTTAAGATATCCTTCTCAGAAAAGTTATCATTTTCAAATATTTTATTCGTTCTTGAAGCCATTACTTGCAGTTTATTGTCCACCATGTATTATTTTCCTATGTACGTCCTTTTAAATAATCTGGCACAAGACTTCTACTAATTATTGATGCTGCAATTCACAAAATTGGATTTTAAGTAATCAAAGTAGCATTGTGCAGATGTAATGCAGGTCATGTTATATCTAAGCTCAAATGGCCGTTTCATTTGTTCCTATAACAGATACAATTGCATGCTCTATTCCTTAAATGACCAACAACTTTGAATTCCTTGACTAAATATTACATGCAGCGCAAGAGAAAATCACGAAAATCTGGTTCCCATTCTACTCTTTCCTTGTTGAAACGAGAGCTAAGAGAAGGGAACTTACAGTCCCTTTTTGGAGGATCTTCCTGCATAGTTTCTTCAAGCAATGCAGCCCCTGACCCGCTTTTGTCCTCATTTATTATGCCAATGGATTATGAAAGCGTTCCACCACACTCTTCAGCTGATTCGACAATAGCCAAAAAAAGCACAACTGGGAGCATTTCAGAGAGGTTAGTTGATTTTAGTTGTAACAGTGTTTCCTCTGATTCTATGGATCTATCGTGAGACAGCATTTGATGCAAAAGTTCCCCTATAACTGTGTTACAATACGTCGACGCACAAGAAGACTCGAATCAACACTCTCGATATATGTGTATTTGTGGCACTCGTGACTCTGAAACCGTGACTGAGAATTTGCACCAAAATCTGATTGCCTATAGAAAGAAGCTATCTTTGCAAACTGGAACTTTAGGAAGGTTATGATTAATTTTAAAAGATGATTCAGATGATATTTCTGAAGTTCTCATTATGATTGTATACTTGGTTTTACATTTATGGGTTTCTTAACTACAAATAGTTGCTTTAGGTGTATTTTAGTGAGAACCCTGAATTGTCCAGAGTGCGCTTGATAATATGAAGCCCTGTAGGGTCTTCATGTTAAGCATGTGATTTTTTTTATCTTCCTAGTGTTTAGTAGGTGTTTTAGGAACCTAAACAGTCACTAGAAGTTAACATTATTTTAGATGCTTAGGAAATCCTAAACTATCATGATTTCCCATGGGTTGATGGGATAAATTGTTGTCGGATTCCCATCCGTGAGCTGACAGTACAAGTTAGTAACCGTAATAATCAGTAAGCTCCAAAGTGAGATGACCTGTTGATGTATTTTATGTCTCTGGTCTTAAAATAAGACCATTTATTAATTCTCTGTTTTTGTGCTTTTCGGTCAATTTGTGTATTAGGTATTTTCACAATGTTTTAGTTTTGGTTCTTAATCTCACTGTTGTGCAGAATTCCTCCAATGTCGATCAAAGATCATGAGGAGAAATCGAGGAGAAGTGACTTTGTTCAAGGACTGCTGCTGTCGATGATAATTCCTTAGTCAGCTCAAGATGGAAAGGCCTTGGCATGGAGAATGAAAAGTAAAATAAATTTGTAGCAATAAATGTAATCAATGTTATGTAGAGATTAGTTTTAGGTGTTGAAGATTGATGATGTATTTTTCTTGTTGAAAAAGAGTTATGGACTTGTCGCATTAGTAATTTGCATTATTGTTGAGTGTAGTATTAGTACAAGTCGGCATATATTCTGGCTTCCAAACAGCCCAATAGTCGAATAGGCAACAACGTCGTTCAATTAAAAAAAATAACAATCATCAAATTTAATTTAGATAAAGATTTTGAAAAAAAATCATAAATTTATTTATTCATCACATCCGGCGAAAAACAGTATCTCCATTGAAATCTTGTCGGCCTTGACCCGCAGCATGAGCTATCATCCTCTACAGACCACAGCCTTCAGCTCTCCTTTTTGGAGAAATCCGTGTTGATTTTCCTGAATGTTTTTTGTATTTATTATTTTGGAGAACTATGATAATTTTACGGAATTTCATATGAAGTGATCATCACTAATGTAGTGCATATGCATATGATATGCACACACACAAAGAACTATACGCACTTAATTGATGCGAGTACATTGGAAATGGCTAAAAATACTAGTATTGTTAGTGTTCTTGGTTGCAGCATGTGTCCAATGCATTCAGTTCTTTGAATGGTCTATCTAAGTTACTTCCCTCCGCTCCATAGTAATGGAGGCAAAACTTTTCGGCACGGAGATTAAGAAAAATTGTGTTAGGTGAGTTAAGTAAAGAGAGAATAAAGTGGAAAATGAAAAAGGTAGAGAGATGAAGATAGAAAAAAGTAAGAAAGAGTAAAGTATGTGTGGAAAAATGTGTTGACTTTTACTAAAAAGGGAAATGACTCTATTACTATGGAACAGACGGCAATGGAAAAACGCCCCTATTACTATGGAACGGAAGGAGTATGATGTGGGGTTATTATGCACCAACATGTAACTGGTGTAATATAATGCTTATGAGATTTATATTAGTTCCCTATTACATATTATAATAATGCTTTTGACATCTACATATTTTAAGGGATGATAATGTCGTGTCTTTCAATACCTAATGGTTACTTAAAGCCGCTCAATATTGTTACATAGAGCGAGTCAGTTTAACAGGAAGCTTGGGAGTGGTGAGGGCAGCCAGCAAATTACAAAAAAAGTTCAATTACCGACGGAATTACCGGCGACCGCCGATCCATTGGTAATTCCATCGTAATTACCACCTGAAAAAGGTGTTACCTACGAATTCGATAAATTATCGACGGTGTTACTGACGACATTTCCGAAGGACATAGCTAAAAACAAATTACCGACGTGCAATTTTCCAACGGATTGCCCTTTATATCTGTAGAGGCTATGCATGAGCTACACATGTTCGTATGTGTGCTAGCCGCCATGCAAATTTTTTATAGTCTGACCCACATGGCCTTAGTAAGGCTTAAGGTAATTAGTTTAAGCTAGCTTTTTGATTCCTTAATTAAACACTGAACTGTTGATAGATGTAGTATATGATAGTAACTTATTTTGGCCTAACATGTACAGATGAAGATGTGAGATAATTGGGAATTACCGATAGCCGTCGATCTGTTGGTAATTAACAAATTACAGACGTGCAATTTTCCAACGGACGATCCTTTATATCTATAGCGGTTATGCATGAGCTAACACATGTTTATATTTGTGCTGGCCGCCATGAAGATTTTTTTATAGTCTGACCCACATGGCCTTAGTAAGGCTTAAGGTAATTAATTTAAGCTAGCTTTTTTATTCCTTAATCAAACACTGAACTGTTGATTGATAGTAGTATGTGATAGTAACTTATTTTTGGCCTAACATGTACAGATGAAGATGTGGGATAGTTGGGAATTACCAATGGCCGCCGATCCGTTGGTAATTAACAAATTACCAACGTGCAATTTTTCAACGGATTGTATTTTATATCTGTAGCGGCTATGCATGAGCTTCACATTTTCATATTTGTGCTAGTCGCCATGCAGATTTTTTTATAGTCTGACCCACATGACCTTAGTAAGGCTTAAGGTAATTAATTTAAGCTAGATTTTTTATTCCTTAATTAAACACCGAATCGTTGATAGACAGTAGTATGCGATAGTAACTTATTTTTGGCCTAACAAGTACAGATGAAGATGTGGGATAGTTGGGAATTACCAACGGCCGTCGATCCGTTCGTAATTAACAAATTACCGACGTGCAATTTTCCAACGGACGGTCCTTTATATATGTAGCGGCTATGCATGAGCTACACATGTTCATATTTGTGCTAGCCACCATGCAGATTTTTTATTCATGTTTAAGATAATTAATTTAAGCTAGCTTTTTGATTCCTTAATTAAACACTGAACCGTTGATAGACAGTAGTATGTGATAGTAACTTATTTTTGGCCTAACATGTACAGATGAAGATGTGGGATAGTTGGGAATTACCAACGGCCGCCGATCCGTTGGTAATTAACAAATTACCGACGTGAAAATTTCCAACGGACAATCCTTTATATCTGTAGCGGCTATGTATGAGCTACACATGTTCATATTTGTGGTAGTCACCATGCAGATTTTTATAGTCTGGCCCACATGGCCTTAGTAAGGTTTAAGGTAATTAATTTAAGCTAGCTTTTTTATTCCTTAATTAAACACTGAACCGTTGATAGATAGTAGTATGTGATAGTAACTTATTTTTGGCCTAACATGTATAAATGAAGATGTGGTATAGTTGGAAAAAGAATCTAGAATTGTAGATCCAGAGAGGCTCACAGGAAGATTTACTACAGATTTGACCTACAAATGGATTGTAAGTATATTCAACTTTTTTCGATTTTTAATTTCAATTCAATTTTTTTTGTAAAAATTAATTATGTTCTCACATTTCTTTTTGGTTTGTGACAGAAATGTTTTTTTCAGCAATTCTCCGGTCCGTGGCAAAAGTTGAGTACTTCATTCTACGCTAGAGATTTATTTCGGTTAGTTTTATTTTTTACTCACATCTAATTAAATTGTATACCAAGATTTTAATTTAGAGACGTTTGGGGACTAGAAATCTAGTGTGAACATGGATCGGAGTGTGATAGGCTTTGAATCCTTTGAGTGGAAACAAACTCCTAAATTGGGAATTAAAATACGCAATAAATATAGTAAAAGAGATGTAGGAAAAGGAATACTTCACTAGGTGTTTGATAAACTGCCTCAAAGGCTTATAACATTTAAATAACAAACTACTGGAATGAATGGAGACGTGTCATCCTAACAACGTGGGAAAATTGATGAGATCATGGAAATATGCAATTCTAATTGACCGAGTCTTTGATGATAATAACAAAGACTCGGTCAATCAACACTTCAAATGTTTTTTTCGAGTAGTTGGGCCTTTTGATGTTGCGGGCGGGGCCGTCCATCTCCTTGAGTTTGGGCTGGGCGTTCGGGACGAACCTCATGCTCAGTTATATCAGAATGATACATTAACTTCTTAGGATGTCTGTTAAAAAAATGCAAGATTAACTGAAAACACGTTACTTTAATGAGTTTCTTTTCGTGATTGTGGCAGACTCATATATCAACCGATAATTCCTTCTATTTAAAAATATATATTCAACAAACCCTAGAAGATGATTACAGAGTGGTTTGTCGGCATAAAGTATGTCCTCATACCCTAATCATATCTATCAATTTATGTTAGATATGTTGAAAAGTAAAATGCGAAAAATAAAAGACTAATACAGAAAATAAAAGAACACTAAAGAACTATAAATAGGACTAATTCCTATGATATATATGGAATAAAGTAGATTGAAGAAAGTTAGTGGGATATGGGTTCCACTTATAAATACTCCATTCGTTCCGCGATAGTTGAGTCATTTCTTTTTCCGCACTCGTTTTAGAAAAATGATAATAAATAGTTAAAGTAAAGAAATAGTAAAGTAAGAGAGAGATAATGTTGATAAGACTCTTCTCTACATTATTCTTTCTCTTACTTTATTTTTTCTCCATTTTAACTATTTATTATCATTTTTCTAAAACAAGTGCAGAAAATGAAATGACTCAACTACAATGGAACGAAAGGAGTATTAGTTTTAAATGATATGTGAGTGGAATGAATTAGTGGAATGTGTGGCCTATTTACCATTTATGGTAGTTATGAACCGGGAATCCTATTCACGGATGGACCAAAATGGAAAAACGGGACTCTTATTCGCGGACGGAGGGAATAATATTTATATAATATTTCAACATATTCGGTGTATCACGGTATATCGCTGTATAGAAAAATTGATACTATTACCATACCGAAAGGTTTTGGGTACGGTTTCATAACGTAACGAAAATTGCGGTGTACCGAAAAATCGGTATTTTCAGTATTTTTTTGGTACGATAAAAGTGTTGTATTTCGGTATTTTTCCCTTCTCCTAATTAAAACAAGCCCGTCCCAAAATTTTATTCACACATTCGACTTTCATGTTAGGCCATGTCGACTCAATTATCTAATTAGGTCGGACTAGAACTTATTCTTGAAAAGACCATTTATTAGAATCAAGGCACACTACAAATTCAATTTTTCTTAAAATGTAATACTCCGTATTAAATAAAAAAATATATAAATAACTGGAAAAAAATATATTATATGTATTTATAGATGAAAATATAAAGTTAACAAAATAGGTCGAGCATGTCAGTTGGCCTCAGTTGGGCCACATCCGACTAAAAAAGTAATTGAATATGTTAGCTTAATTGAGAAATATGTCAATATTATTAATTGTACAATCAAAATTTAAATAACTAACAAAATAAGCAAAAAAAATTTAAATCACGATTCGTTTAATGCTCATTTGATGCCTATGCCTATGCCAAAGCCAATAGGGTGAATTATTGAATCGTCTCAACCTCTCTGAATTTGACCATGTCGAAAACTTATTTTGTTTTGTTTGTAATACTAGTAGCAAACATTTTGCAGCTATTTGTTGTTCATGGATGCGTCTTCCGTACTAAGAAGCGCAACGTTCACGTTTAAATTTTTTTCTCTACATTATTCTCTCTTACTTTACTAATTCTCCACTTTAACTAATTTATTATCAATTTTATAAAATGAGGGCAGAAAAGTAAATGTAATATCTATTGTGGGACGGAGGTAGTAAGCCATTGCAATTAATCCACAAAAGTGCATTTGTTAATTATTTAACACTAAAAATAATGAAGAATTAGATAGAATGTGTGTGTTATATTGCTAACTCAATACTTAATTGATAACTACAATTAAATAAAAGGCATTAGATATTTAAATTAAGGGTCTAGATCAGCCCCATAATGTCAATACAATCAACAAAAAACGTCAATAAGGGTATTAAGGTCAATTTTCAACAAATTAGTTGTAACTAACTTTTGAAAAATATCTCATAACTAAACGCATATAACTTTCTCGATTTAAATTATTTTTTCGCACAACATATATCAAATTAAAGATAATTTCATAAGGATTCTAACGAGATCTCACTTGTATATGTTTCCGATGTCAAAATTTGAAAATTTTTTCTAAAATTTTCAATTTTTTTGTACAACAACAAATGTCAACATGATATATAAAATATGTCAATATAATACATGCAGAATGTCAATATAAGTTATGTGTTAACATTTTCAAAACATTGTGTTGATATTCTCAAAGCATTGTGTTGATATTTTCGAAAAACTATTTTGACATTTTCATCCAAAACCCTAATTTAGTACTCCCTTCGTCCTGCTTAAGATGACACGTTTTTTCCTTTTTAGTTTGTCTCAACTAAGATGACACATTTCCTTTTTTGATAACTATCTCTCTTCAATTAATACACTCAACCACTTTTTCTCACTCCTATTAAAATATCTATCTTTCTTTATCTCTCTACTTTAATACTTACACCCACCTTCTCTCTCCAATTAAACACTTTAACCAATATTTTCTAAAATCCCATACCGGCTAAGCAATGTGTCATCTTAGCCGGGACGGAGGGAGTAGTTTTTTTTTATCTTTTCGATTTAATTAATAAAAATGAAAATTACACATGGCAAATTGTAGACCACAAGTTTTCTAAAATCCTATAGTCTTAAATTAATTATAGTTAGCAATTAAATGATGAGTTATCAATTGATCACTCCCCTATATAGAAATATATTAATAAATGAGTTATATTATTTCCATGAAAACAAATCTATATTTAGGCTTAGGCGTGAATATTTTTAAAAGAGACGGGGAATATTACTTGCCCTATTTCATTTGTGTATGTCTTGAGATTTTCGGGATTCCAATTAAATTACTCAACAATTAAATACTCCATTTCATAATTTATCACTCTTTTTTCTCTTTTCTAATTTATAACCGTCCAAATGGTAAAATACAGTTGTGTGCAATTATCTCAATTATCGTCCAATCGAGATTTTCATTAAAAAGTGCTCCCTCTTCAAGGTCGTCAAAAAAATGAGCAGGCTAAGGAAACTTTTCTCTACGTGTCGGTCCCAAAAGTATATGAATTTTAAGTAAAATATAAAATTTTATAAATAGTTTAATATTATAATTGCAACTATTCTTTTATTTTTAATATCCAAAATTTAAAAATAATTAATTTTTTTTTTAAATGTATGATAATTTAGGTGATAATGCAATTCAGTCCAACATGGCCCACTTCTCCGGTGGTCCTGGACAACCAAGTCCAAATTTATAGAAAGAAGCTCAGCCAGCCACTTCGTTGGTGACTCTGGGCTGAGTCAGACTCTGTCCATTTGTAAACTCTAGATTCAGATTAGACGTTATTGAATTATATCGTTACCAGATTGACTCAATAACAACTTACAAACCCTATTTATATATGCAACAAAATCGAAAAATTTGATTGGCTAGCTTCGTTTAGGATTGGGTAGGCTAAGGCAGGCAAAATAACTTCGTTTTATTTTCTTTTAACTCAATAGTTTCTTTTGTAACTATACTCCTTCCGTCTCCAAAAAGTATGAACATTTGGTTCGGGATAGGTTTTTATGTATAATTAGTAAAGTAAGAGATAGATAAAGCGTAGTGTAAGTAGTGTTCGTGGAGAGTGGACTAGACATCTTTAGTAGTGTAGTGTAATTGTGGTATAAGTTATAAAGAAAATGGTGTGTAGGGGTAATGTGTTGTTTAATTATTTAAAAATTAGAAAATTCATACTACCTCCGTCCCCTAAAAATGACAAATTTGTATATGGTACGTGTTTTAATGTGCAATTGATAAAATAAGAGGGAGATAGCAAAAAGTAAGAGAGATGGAGCAAAATAGTGTTAGTGGATTGTGAGGTCCAGTCTAGGGCTGGCAATTTTTTATACGACACGGACCCGCACAAAATTAACACGACACGAACACGCACGTTTAGGATTTGGGTCCTTATAGTGTCGACCTAATAAGAACCCGAAGATAACGGGTTGGGTCGGGTTTGGGTTATACGTTAAGGAAAAAATAATTATTTTTTATTAATTAAAAAATTATTAAACTTTAATTTTAGTTATTTTTGTTGATTAAAAATATTATTATTTTAATTTTAATTAATTAAAAATATTATACTTTAATTTTAATTAATTAAAAATATTATACTTTAATTTTAGTTAATTAAAAAATACTATACTTTAATTTTATTAATTACAAATATTAATTAAATTTTTTAAGAAAATATTATGCATAGATTTTATTAAAAAATAATTTTTTTTAATTATTTAATTTTATTATTTAAATTTAATATTAATATACTTTAATTTTATTATTTTGATTAAGAAAATAATTATTTTAATTTGGTAATTTTTTATTTTATCGTGTAATATCATGTTTAAATCGTATAATAACATCATGTTTAGTCGTTATCGTGTCGTTTCAAACTAACTTACTATCATTAAAAGAGAATTGACTTTTTTTTGGTTACACGGTAACACGCATGAATCCGACACGAATCCGTTGGATTAGGACACGATAAGAACCCGATGATTTCGAATTGGGGTGGGACACAATTGGGTTTGGTTGATAATGGGATGACACGGTAACGACCCAACTCGCACGATTTGACAGCTCATGAAATAAGTGATTCAAAACTTTCATTATTTAGACTTTGTCTGAACCCAAAATGAGAAAACTAGTCTATTTTTATAGAATGGAGGAAGGATTTTTTTATAACGGACTAAGAAGAAAATAATTCATATTTTTCCAAAAGACAAAGGGAGCAAGTTACTGCATTTTTGTTCATCCCAACAATTCTTTTTATTTACGGGATCCACGCCTTTTCACTTGTAAAAATAACCTAGCAATAGTAGCAAATATCATAAACTAATCACTAAGATTTGCAATACTAATCCAATTCCATTAATCATGGTAAACGATTAACTTTAGTGACTAGTTCATGTATTTTCTGAAAAAGGTGAATATGCATGCAATGGGATACGTGGGATGAAATCCTCGTCGATTCTTTCAATCTCTGCTGTGTGTGTGTGTGTGCGGATCAGATACAGAAAGAAGCGAGGGAGAAATAGGTTTCATTACCTACTTTTAAGTTTTAACCAACCACAATTAACCTCTAAGTATTTGTAGCAATGTTGATGAATAGGTGGATTCAAATATAGAAGAAAATACAGTGCACCTATCCACAAAACACAAGAATAAGGAATATATATAGGTACTTTTTTAATTGAACAAGATACCCTCCCATTCCATGAGAAAAACATCACTCCTGGCCAAAAAATGCAAAGAGGAATGTTTTAATATGAAGAAGCTATATTCATTTTATTTCAATCATGATACAGAACCAGGAGATTCAACTCTTACCAACAAACAACCTAAAGCAAGATAAGCACAATAACTTTGCAGCACAGTGAGATACTAAAAGCATATGGCTATCAAAACATGATTTCACACAATTAAATAACAAGTGCCTGGATAAAGAAATAGATTTCCAAAGATAGTTAATCACAAACGGCGGAGGCAGTACGGGATAAAGAATGACCCTGGCAGCTAAACTTGAAAATTTAACCATACAAGTGACTGATGAAATAAGTTCTACTCATTCTCACCATCAATTCATATGGAAAAAGAGTCTCATCCATAACTAGTTAAAACATGGCCCAACTTAGATAGTGAATGATTCATATGATTAAAAACATTCTGCATATATAAAATTCTAAGAAAGTGAGTAACAAAACGCAGCTTCTGGCTTACAGTGTAATCAAATAAGTGGTGCCCTCCAGCAGCAGCTAATGACAAATTGAACACTCATACTCCAGAAAGTTTACCAGAAATTCCTTCCTCTTCGTCCCTATCAGTTTTGATATCGTTCTTACTGTCTGTTTGCTTGGACTCCCGCTGGTTAGGAGCAGCCCCAACTCCTCCGGTGACAGACTGCTGATAGAAAACCCCTCCAACAATAGTCAGAAGCAAACACACCAAGCCAAAAGGAGTGGCATGCTTATCCCAAATCAAGACATTGATAGCAACAGTCAAAAACTTGTTCACAACCCCTGTAACTGTAAATGCAGTCGCAGATATCGCCTTTCTAGCTGCAAAGCCAAAAAAGCTAATGAGCAACCCAAACACACAAGACAGGGACACAGCAGAAAACGCAATGGGTTCAAGCAAATCCGCTCCGCTCGAGGATCCCAGAGCTGCAAACACATCAGCATACTCCCCTGTCAAAACCCAAAAGACGGGCGCCACCATCAACGACAAAAGATTATTGTACAACACAAATCCCCAAGTGTTCAACCCAAGATTAGTCACAATGTGTTTGATGTAAACCATCTCTGTGGTGATAGTCACCAAATAGGCGAAAGCCCAAGAATAAGCAGTCAGCGTGAACCCATTATCGGTAGCCACATACCCAACAGCACCCCCCAAAATGATCACCAGTGAAAGGAAAGTGAGTTTAGAAGGGCAAGGCTGTTTCCTAAACGCTGTGTCGGCAACCGCCACAAGAAGTGGAGTCAGAGATCTGAAAACAATAAAGGTATCAACATTGGCGTGACGAAGGAGATTCGTATTGGTGAAAATAGCCAGATAAAACACCAATGCTGCAGGCAGGAACTTCTTGGCTGTATCTAAATTGAAGGGATCGTGGTGCAAGAACCCAAATTTACCCAGAATCCAAACACCTGCAGCTGAAGTTAAATACTGAAGAGCAGTGAGCAAACCAGGGTAATTAAATTTGGTAATCGCGAATTTGTTGATCACAGCGAGCAGGCTGGAGCAGAGAGCATAGCCGATCACCAAGCTGCTGGTCGCGTAGTATTGCTTCGGCGCCTCCAGCCGTATCAGAGCCATCAGCGCGGGGGGTTTTTCAAATTGGAGAAATTTAGCTGAGTTGAAGCTAAATCTGAGTCGAATCAAATGGTTCGATTTGGATTCATCAGTTGATTGAGAGATTAACCGAAGATCTCTCACAGATCAAAAGGGGGTGAGGAGAAACCCTAAAAATTGAGGGGGGGAAAATAAGCAGGAAAAATTGGATACAAAATGTCAATGATAGTAGAATTAGGTAAATCAAGGTTAAATGCGTCGAATGGTAAACCGTAGAAAGGACGAGGAAGTGAGGATTGCATTAAATCTTGGAGGAAAAATCAATGGTAAAACCTGACATCCCAAGAAATCATTGAAGACAAAATGTATAAAGAAAAATATCTAAGTATTGAGATTGAGATTTACGACCGACAGAAGAAGCTTGTTTTGTTGGATTTTGGATACTACGACGCCATGAAATCAGGGAAGGAATTGGTGGCCGAAGAATTTCGACAAATATAATTCTTTAAGCTCGATGAAAATACAAGAATTTTACTTTTCTGGTCACAGCATATAAATTAGTGTTTGTATATTAGTGTCTTTTTTTTTTTAATGAGGTGGTCTCATTTTTTACTAAAATAAAAATATTAGTTATTTTATCCATATATTTTCTTTTCTTAGAACATCTCCGGTGGTGTCCTTTCCACTAGGACTTCCCACACAAAATTCATGTCACGTCATTACTAGGACTTCCCACAATAAAATAAATTCACAATTATTCAATTTACGGAATTAAAATGTCGACACGAAATACGGAAAAATTCGAATACTTCATTAAAAAAAAATTACATATTACTTAAAAAAAATACATAATACTTAAAAAAAACATAAATAAGTTAAAAATTACAACCCTCGGCTCTCACTCCTCCTCGTCCTCGTCCTCGTCCCCGTCGCCCGTGCCGCTGCCGCCTCCGACGTCCCCGCCCCCAACCTCGACGCCATAATCATCAATAGGTGGCATTCATAACTCGCGCCGACATGTGTCGACCACATCTTTGCACATCCTTTTGTACACAGGATCGCGCGTGCTATACCACCTATGCATGGTCTGACTCAGGGTCTTCGCTAGTTGCGCGCGGGCGAGACGAGCGTACTCATCTGGGGCTTCAGGGGCCTTCGATTCGACCTCGAAGGACCCGCTGTGGCTGCCGCTTCCCCTCGCCATCCGCTGCGCAGCCTTTTGCCCCATCGGGCGACGACGACGGCGAGAGTCTGGTCGTGGTAGCGGGGCCACTTCCTCGGCTTCGGGGAGCTTGTGCGAACCAGCACTGCTGCTGTACTCACCGGAAGAGTTGATCTTCGTCCGCTTCCAGCCCGAGTCGACACCCGCACAAAACTTTTGCGAATCTCTGACCACGAGAAAGGCCTCCCATTGGTCAAACACTTTGAACTTCAATTCTTTGTCAGGATACTGGGCCAAGGCCCGATTCTTCACATCCTCCTCACACATGCCGCTGGTCGCCATGCGCAGGTTGTTTTGGTAGAGGGCGGCAAAACGACCGAGCTTAGGCCTCAACCGATCCCACTGTTTCCGGCATTGCTCGGAAGTGCGAGGCCTCGCCCCAGCCTCACTAATGCGCTTCCACAATCGGTCAATATACTGGTTCGCCCCGATATAGGGGTCCTCGACTACACCGATCCAGGCCTTCGCAAGCGCGGCGTTTTCCCACACGGTCCAGATCGTCCTCCTCTCACCCTCCTCCTCTGCCCCCGTTTGCGAGGAAGAGCTCGGGGCTTTCCAGTTGCCCTTGCCCTTACCTCCGCCCCTGGCCTTGCCCTTGCCTTTGCCCCTGCCCCTTGCAGCAGGCTCCACCTCATCGGGAGTCTCATGGATCGGCGATAGCCCCAACTCCTGCCCCAACTGCTCAAAGGAGAAAGTCTCGATGCCGGCGTACTGAGTCTCCGGAACACTACTAGGGGAATCATCGGCCAACAAACCTATATATGGGCGATAGACAGATTCCCTAGGTGTCTGAGGGCATCATCCCACCCAACCCCCGCCATATTTGGCGACGTACCGCCCATCCCCGCTGCCCCGGGCATCATCCCACCCATCTGACTCATCCAATTGTACATATTTAAGAACATTTGGGGAGTAATCCCCGCCATCCCTGCCATTTGGGGATTCATCCCCGCATTAAAGTTTCCCTCCGTTCCGGCGGAAAACGGGGGTGTGTTTCCTTCGCTCGTGTTGGGGGAGTTCCTATTGTACTCCATTTAGAAATGAAATTTATAGATTTTAGAGAGAGAAACTTGTCAACACAAGTGGTGTGAATGAAATAAAGTTCAACGAGCCCTATTTATAGAGTTTTTTTTTTAAAATAAACTTTTAAATCCGGACGTCCGACCTATGCCACAGCGGCGGACGTCCGGTCGGACGTGGGGCGGACGGGCGAGCCCATCCGATTGGCGCACGGGACGGGCGTGTCCTACCTTTTTCTTCACAGCGGCGGACGTCCGGTCGGACTTCCGCGACGTCCTACCGCGACGTCCGCCGTAGGAGATGCTCTTATTGTCTTCACTCCATCTTTGCAAATATATGGCCTTCTCTTCATCTTTTCTCTGAACTAAACCCTCCGTTCCCTCATAGTTAAGGAAAAATTTTCGATACGAAGTTTAAGAAATGAATGTTGAGTATGTTAAATAAATAGATAAAAAAAAGTAAGAAAAAGAAAAAGATAGAGAGCATAAAGCAAAAAGTGAATAAAATAGAGTGAATAAAGTAAGAGAGAGTAAAGTAAGAAAAATAAAAAAAAGTTACTCCCTCCGTCCCATAGTAGACGTCACACTTTCATTTTTAGTTTATCCCACAAAAGATGTCAAATTTCTATTTTTGGAAAAAGTTCTCTCTCACATAAATATAAAAATTATATTTTCTCTCTTCATTTAACACACAAAATAAAACCTCTTAAAATCTCGTGCCGTCCCACAGATGTGACATATTTTGTGGGACGGGGGGAGTACTATATATGAAAATGACTCAACTATTAGATAACTTTCCGAAATGGAGAATATCCTTTCAAACAGGACTCTTCAGAAATCTTTTAAGAGTGTGATAGATTGGGTTAGCTTCTCATAATTGTTCTTTAATAAAAAACACTTAGGGCTTGCTTGGTATGATGGAATGGAATGAGGTTGGAATGGAAAGAAGATAGGAATGAAATGTCAATTTCCTTGGATTTCCTTTGCATTTTCATCCATTCACTCGTTCATTCCATCACACCAAGCAAATGAATAAAATGGAAGTAGGAATCACATTCCATTCTACCATTCCATTCCATCATACCAAGGGATTTAGACAAACTTGCAATCCATGAATATACTAAAAATCAATTCCTAAAACATAGTCTAAAGTGACTTGGACCCAACAACAGAACAAGAAATAAAACTGAAAGCCCCACAAATCGGGTACAACTATAACTATGAAAAAGATAAAGAGTGAGTAAATTATAGTGTATGGCCAAAATAGAGAAATGAGATTATTTGATGAAGAGAGTAATAGATTGATTGATTCTCTTGTAATAAAAGAAAGTTTGATTTCTTTTCATTTTCTACCAATTTAAAAAACTTTGCACGTATTTTGAGGGCATAATAGAGGAGGATAGAGTTTGTTGTTTTCTACCACCTCATTTTGCATGGTTGAGACCCTACATGCAAAAATATACTATCAGTATCAGAGTATCAGAATATGAATATATACAACTTAACAAAGGTTTTGATAGAGATGGCCTCTAATTTGCGGAGTTTTTGGTTTCTAGACTGGTTTAGAGACATCACATTTTGGCCATATATTAAGCAAAAGAGCTGTCCAAGAAGTGGTTCCACGCTAGTGGCCACTGGTCGCGAGTTACGGTTTGAGATAATTGAGTATATAGTCTTGTATCTGATTAAAATTTGGCTTGTATAAAGAGAATCTGATTAATAGTAGTATTTATTGATTATTTCCACGAATTTTTAATTGTAGGTTTCAAACATATAACCAAACACTAGTAAGATATCACTAACAACAAAATATTTACAATTACCATTAATACACATAATTCGATTGAAGAAACCTCAGAAGATTCAAAAGAAACACAATCTTGTTTTCAGCTGCTCTTAACATTTTCTTACATACAGAAATTAAAACTAGCTTCACTTTTGTGGTGCACCAATGCAACTCTTGTTTTCTGCTAATGCTCCTGGGGAATAAAGATAAGCCAGAATTAGAGGAAACTATACCGATTTAAATATTTTGATTGGAAAAAAAAAGAATTAAGCAGATGATCACTCGACCTCAAAATCTTGTCCCAGCACTACGTACAGTACCAAAGTTACTTAAACCCAAAACTAGTTGTTGAATGTCACATTGAATCCTTCCATTTGTGAAGCATCTCCCATCTCAAACGTCACATTTTCGAGCGGTGGATGATGAGTATTCATCTCCATCTCTACCTCACCTATCACAATTAAAACCTTATTTCATATACTAGTACTACAATTTAAGATTATTAGCCCACCATTTCTTGAGTTTGGATTACCTTGTCCCATAGTTTGAGGAAGCATGCTAAGATCAGGTTCACAAATTTCCCAGCTGCTTAAGTTTTCAAAAGCTCGCTGCTTGAGCTCCTCCACCGCTTTCTGGCAAAATATAGAGTGAGTTATGACAATCAAATAATGTTACAAATGTGAAGTGAAGAGAAGCAACTACCCGTTGATAAGCGGGCAGACTATGCATAGGGATATAAGTGAGGCCATCAAATGTTACTCCAATGAGGCTGTAGATGGAGTTGAACATCAGGGAACTCCCTTGTGCATTCGTGTAAATATATTTCTTGTCGTCTAAGACGCATTCAGCAGCGTGTGCCACAATTGTCTCCCATTTCTTGTTGGACATCTTCTTACCAAGTGCCTGCCACAAAAAACACACTGCTTTTCATCTTTCATAAACATGATCAATTCAATTCATATGTTATCTATCTATCTATGCATCTCACATCGCGTACTGAGACCGGATTCATGGCAAGCAACCTCAACAAATCTCCAACGTTGGAAATGCCAAGTTTGGTGAGCTGTTTATGGCTTGCGCCGTTTTTACCTATCTTCTCCAAGCGCCACACTTGATCATTCAACTGCGGCGGATGGTGCTTCTGATAAGCTGATCATACATACACCCCATCATCATCATGTCGTTAATTATCACTACTAACACAACTACATATGTTATGTTATGAATAAGAAAATGAACACTACAACTCACATTCTCCGCGTTGATCTTTTACTTTGAACGCGTTGCTAACCCCTTCTCTAACACTCACTTCACCAGAACCCGAACTAGAACTAGAATGGACTCTGAGTCCTAAACGGAACGTGCCAGACCGATCCCAGCTGGAGTTATCCGTGAAGGAGAGGTTGTGGATGTAGCCTACCCCATCCTTCAACGCTACAATCGCCTCCCCGTTCAACAGTGGCCTTTTCCCTTGCCTGCTCTGCACGACTTTGCTGTCAAACTCCTTCGCTGAACACTCCTCGCCATCGAAGTCACCCTGCACCACCACTACACCCACCTTCATCCAAGAATACGGACCCGTTGCCACAACTTTGTCGCAGCTTGGATCGTACAAGGAGATTTTCACCGGGCTTGTCCCAATCTTGTTTCCTGTAAAAATAGTGGCCGGCAGCCTACTCTCAAACCGCAAACGCAGACTCCTCCTCTCACTCTCCGCACCCGAGAATACACTACAACAAACAGAACAACTTCATAGTAAAGTACTAACTTTGTACAACAAACGAGAATATATATAGCATAACATTAACCAACCGATCTATTGCACTGTCCACCTCCTCTTTCACCTATCAAAATCAATCACAAATCATCAAAATACTCTAGCATAACTAATTCTAAAGGATAGAGAAGGACATGAATATTTATATACCCAATTCCGCATGATGGGTTCCAACATGGGAGCGAAGTCTTCAAGATTCCGGTATCTGCTGGTCCCTGATATACTGCAAAAAAAACAACCGAATCAACTAAGTACAAATGTAGTCGTAAAATGGAAAAAGAAAAAGGAGAAATTGGCCGACTTGGGGAAGAAATGGCGACGTTTGTTCTGGAGTTCGTCACCCTCCTGTGAGAGCTGTCGTTTTGGCGACATAAAATTGTGAAGCTATTGAAATTTGTGCTGCAAAATATTAAGAAATAATGGTGGTTTAAATATAGGAGAAATAGGGAATTTGAAGGAAACTACCTAGGAAGGGAGGAAGCTTCACTGATTTTCATAACTAGTGTAATTAATTAAAACAAAACACGGTGCTCAGATTAGTCAAGGTTATGTGATGTGAGGTTGAGATGGTTTATAACAGATTTAACAGAAACTTCCCAACATTATTTAAACTCTCACACAACCACACTCACAATGTTTGCACTTCCACTTTCGATTCTTAATTGTTTTCCTATATATTCTCCATAATATTGTTGCATTAAATTTCAACTTACTGTTTTAAATAGTACTATAAAACAAAATAACTAGATTTTGTAAAACAATATATAAATTGGCGTAAAATGGAGCGAAAATCTCCATAATTTTAAATAGTTCTGAGAAGCTTTGCATGTCAGCGATAGTATATATATTTTGTATCGACTACTTTTTATTTTAGTATTTATCATGATATTTTAGTTTGGAGAATTTCTTATAAAAGGCTTTTGTTTTATTACTATCGTGTCAAAGCAAAAGGAAAGAAGAAAATGGAATAAGAGGGGAAAAGAAAACCATGAATTCAAAGTCGTAAATTATTAAGAAATTTCATGGAAAGTCTTTTTTAGGAAGAAAGAAATTAAAGCACTTCTATTAGACATAAAATTAGTTACTATGATAAGTTATTGTAACTGTGAAATAATTAAGATCATCTTTGAGTCACATACTATGAATTAAGATGCATGCATTTGAAAGTTAAATATCTATAAATTATGATTTTAGTCAATTTCATGACAAATTATTTCAGAAATGCTTATAAAAATAAGCTGAAGATGCATGCATTTTGAAGTATAACAATTCTACTAAATTTTCGGAAATGTATATATAATAACCACCCTAAGTAATGTTGGAGTCGATGTCATTAATATTCAGCCGATGATTAAACTGTTAATCGCTTAATTAAATGAGTGGGATCTAAAATAAAATATAGGTTAGTTGTCTATCTTATTCATTAATGTGAGACTAGCCAAAATAGAAAAAGAAAGAAAACGTTGAATAGAATGAAACAAGAAATTGACACAAACCGCGTGGGCGTGGAAAGGCCTCCGCGAGTACGAAGTAAGATCAAAGTGATACTATTAGTAGTATTTTTTTTCTCATCCAATTACGATTTTTTATCGTGACATTTAATCATTTTAATCATTGATCGAATGTCTTTTCAACTATTTTGGAAGATGGAGGGGAGCTGTGAAAACAATTCCACAAGAGTATAGACTTTGTATAACTTATAATGGATTATAATATATGGAGTAGCTTTTTGAATCGGAATAACAATAAATTTACGTGTAATGCCGTCTTGCAACTACACATTAATTTCGGCACCCAAAAATGTATCAAGTTGGATTTTAATTTGGATTTGGTTTGAAAATACGAATCTTTGACAGCTTACGCGGTTATATATGTAACAATTTCGTTTATTTTTGTGTATTTTATTTTTATATCCTTTTCATTTGAATTTCGGAATCTACTTATTGTATAGTACTTGTAAAGATGTGGAAAGAATGCTTTTAGAAAAATTAGAAAAACATTTTTGTGACTAAAGAAAACTCTCATATCAGAAAAATGACGACAGTAAGAACTCTTATGAAAAGCACAACTATCCCCTAAGTATTTATAAATTTTCAATTGTGACGTTTTGTTTTCGTAAAAAATGGGGTATATTAATTCCTCAATATTCAACTAGAATTTATTAATATTCAATCAAAATATGTCAAGGGCATATATTAAAGCCTACCGCGGGATCTATAATAATTTTGTTATTTTTATCCTAATATTTAGTGATAGAATCAACTGCATCTCAACTTTTCGAATTAATAAATTGTCGATCGTTTGATAGTTAATTATAGTATTAATTTTATCAGGAGATCACCACACTTCAAAGTGTGTTGTCTTGTGCTGAGCTGAGCTATTATTTTATCCTGTACGTAGACTGCTCATTTTCTTTAATCCGTGTCAAGAAAATGATTCATTTTAAAAATAGAAATACTATTATCTTTATTTTATTAGTACTCCATGTTTTTTTCACTTACCACATAAGATAATAGTACCGCATAAAATCTTGTATTGTTAAGAAAAGGGTTGGAGTGATATTCATATTCACTTTAATTTTGTTTTTAATAAAATAGATATAAATATAAAAAATTAGGTTAAAATGTATGAGTTGCAAGCTTTTGAGAAATATTTACAAACAGTTCCTAATGATGAATGAATAACGTAAATTATAAAGAAATGGATAATTGTTAAATAACTTACTGCTACTATTTCATCACCCCTAAAAAGACTAAAAAGACTTTTGAGATGAGACGAATTTTAATACCAAATTCAAAAGAGACTTTCAGTGCACACATCAGAGATCAAGGGGTGAATGCAGAGATTTTTTTAAAATTTTTTATTTTTGATTAAATAGGGACAAAGTCCAAGGCTCGAGCTATAAAGCTAGGCGAGTAAAACAACGAGCAAGATAAAATCAAAAGAAAAGAACCCAACTACTCTACTAAAAGAGCCTACATACCACCCCATATTGTATAATAAAACCAGAGCAAAAGCAAGCCGCAGAACCACACACTCGGAAAGCACCACTAAGCACAACAAGAAAAAAACCAAAACAACAAAAGGACCTCAAAAGACTAAACAACTAATCAAATTAAGAACGAAGTAGCAAACACCTTAGAAAAACTTAGTATCAGCTTGGCTTGTACCTCTTTGCAACTTCTGTGGCCACAACTAATTCCAAATTTCATCCAAGCTATCAATCAAGGGACCTTGTGTGAGGGGAATTCCGACACCGGCCATTGACCCAAGTACCAAGATACTATAAAAGTCGTTTCTTCTCGACCATTCAACCTAGAATCTCAATTATCCGTCTAGTTATACGTATTTCGAGGAGTCATTCCTTCAGATTGAATATTTTGTTTGGATTCCTAAAGTCTTCCATGATGTTGCTAAAATTTTCCATTACTTGCGCCGAGGAGAATGGAAAGTCCGAGCATCGTCTTTTCTTCCAAAAGCCTAACGCCAAAATAGTTGGCTCTCCTCAAACTCCCACACTCTCAGTTAGGCTTGAAATTAAGCTTGCATAGATGAAGGGGGGAAGGGTTTGATTTGAATGCTAATGGACGGTGGAGGTCCGTTTTCACAAAAGCTGTATATTTAAACTTAAAGCACAGGACACATGAGTTACCACAATTTGGTTCAATATTTATTTTGTAAGGTAATGGTATAGTAAAATAAAGCACTGTAGGTTTTGACATTTATTTTGTATCCATCTATTTCAATTCTCATTATTATATTATAGGTATTGCACATAGTTTGCTCAATACATAATCATTTTAAATAATAAATGATGTATTAGTAGGATAAAATATATAGAAAAGTTAAGTTTCTGGCCCTCCACATTCTTCTCCTCCTAATCATCCGCTTCATAAGTTTAATTGATCACACATCACACAAGACATACCAACTCAGAAAAGGAAAGAAAAAAAAAGGAATATCAAACCCTAGCTATAAACAATTGAGCATTGCATCAAATCCTAAAAGACGTGGTATTAATCAATTATCTGTGAAGGCAAATCCTCAAATCCTTCTTTCTCTTCTCTCTTGCATAGAGAGAGAGAGATAGAGAAAGAGAGGAAAAGAGATAAAAAAACAAAAAAACAAAAAAAAGACAATGCAGGTTAGTAAAGTCGAAATGTCTTCGTACGAGGATTTGAGCAAGAGAGGAAATTCGGTGTTAGGGGCATGGCTCAACAATTCAGAGAGGAAGAGGAAGAGAAGGGTGGCCAAATACAAAATGTATGCCTTGGAAGGAAAAATGAAGAACAAGTGGAAGAAAGGGTTGAGTTGGTTCAAGATCAAATACACTAAACTTGTGCATGGATACTAATTCTTCTTGCACACCCAATCCTTCATTGTTTTATTATCATTGCTATTATTGCTCACATTCACATATACCCATATATAAAAAAAGATATGTGGAAGATTTTCCTTGTTTATTTGCAATCAAAAGGTTTGTGTAGGCTTTTTGTTTCAAATAACACTCAGATTTGTTGGCGGACATGAACATCATATATATTAATCCGAGTTCCTTTTGATGATATATAAATGTAGTAATTAATATGAATACCGACATGCATGATTTTATTGTTGTTAATGATATATATGCTTGAGATAATCTATATATCTTCCAAACTCGTGAAAGAGAAAGAGCCACAGGTAAGGGGTCATGACTATTATTTAATTTATTTTAATTACTATAGTTTTGTATTCGATTAAATGTGATTGGGCAGTTAGCATGATATGATAATAAGGAATATTAACTCTCCAACCCACATATTTCTCTTCATGCTAGCTCTAACCAAATTCTTATGAATTTATATAACATATTCTCTTTTTCTCCCCCTTTCTTTATTAGTACTCTTGTTTATTTAAAGAATGAAAGAATATCGGAGTAAATATAGCTTTTTAGGAAGTGTAATAGTGAAATTGAATAGATTCCTTGGTCCACAACACAATAACCCCTTTGATGTTGGGTGATTTGGCCTAGAATTTTGGTTGGACATTGGCATCCAATGTCTAGTCATAACAAAGATATAGAATGATAATAATTTTGTGTTACTGTATTAATCTAATTTACATATAAAACGCGCGTTTTGTACACTCTCATAAAGTTAATGAGAAAATATTGTATGGTCCACTATAATATGACCAAGTACCACAAAGTCCTCGTTTTGTTAACCAAGGCTCTCTGTCTTGGTGAATCACCACTTCAAAGTTGATGCTCTTTGTTCCATAGATATGCTATCTGCAGAGGATAATGAAAATGGCTTATTTGGGAATTGGGGGGGCTATAATGACGTTCAATTACCCAAATTGGGCATTCCCCTCTATAAAAAACCTACGAAAGAGGGAAAGTTGTTGGAGGGGTACAAACTTTTATTCTACCTCTTTATATTTTTCATAGTATATTACATTAATATTTTGAATAAAGACTTTTACATATTTTTACTTTTTAGTGTATCTTCAATTGTATTTATATATTTAGAATTTACTTGCTATAACTTACGATAACGAAATTAATAAATGAATGACAGTTCAACTTTGTGATTTATATACATTTTAAAACGTCGTATTAGCCAACCACATATATATATATATATTTTTAATTTGTGGGCAAAACGATAAAGAATCAGTACATTTTAACACCAAATTGAAAGGCTAAAAATGAAAATATTTATTTTTATAAAACCCCTTACATTATGGAACAAAATTGGATACAATGGTCTTAGGTTGAGTCCATCATGGCGAGGCATTTAATTTTATTTTCATTTGCCTAACAAAAAATCCGATACATATATATAATTCTTGCGAATGATATAAGGTCATGTTTGGTTGACGGAAAAGTAAAGTTGACATGGAAAATGATTCGTGGGAAAATAAATCCCGGGAACATGATTCCTGGTAACTTTACTTTCATGTGTTTGGAAAATATCAAGATTTTAAATTTATATTTAATTTAAACACCAAACTAAAAATATACTTACTATTTCTTAATTTAAATAAAAGAATAATAATATAAAAATTTTAATAAATTATTAATTACAAATAATAATAATTATATTATTATATTTTTATTGCGTTGGATAGTTTAATATGGATTATCCATCATAATATATAATAATATAATTATAATTATAATTATAATTGCAGTTGCATGGAGTATTATATTCATTTTTTATTATAATAATAAATATAATAATTATTATTTTATAATTATAGTAATGTTTACGGATATTATAATTGAATAAATTTTATAAATTAAAATTGCATTATGACTTTATTGATTAATTAATAATTTATACAAAATATAATAATAATAATAATTTATTACACGTTATATTGTATAATTATATTTTAATTATTTAATAAATTATTAATTACTATTATGAATTATTATAAAATATATTATAATTATGATAATTTAATTATATTTATTTATTATAGTGAAATTAAGTATGACTTATAATTTATAATAATAATAATGATAAAAATTATACTATATTATTATATATGTAAGAATCCTAAAACTAGGGAAAAGAATATTTAAGAAATATTAGGATTCAGAATCCTGGAAAGTTGTACTAACTTTCCTTGTTCTCGGATTCTGATTACTTTCTCAGTTTATTAAAATCGTAACAAACACAGAAATTTAAAATTTAAGGAATCACTCAGACAGAATCCTACCAACCAAATATGGCTTTAGAAAAACTGAAAGCATGATACTTCATTATAAAGTTAATAAGTAAATGTAAATTAGGAAAACATTTAATTTCTCGTTGAATATGGAAAGATATGAGTATATACGTGGAGAAAACAGTTTGGGTTTGGAAGGAGTTTAGTCCAGAAGGCGTTCTAATTTATGTCACGCTCTCTAATTTTAATGGAGTTAAACCAACATATCCAGGCTAGGATTTACTAATGTCATTCAATCAAATAATAAATTCCACTAATACTCATTTAAATTTATTTCAAGCCAATCTCAAATAACTTCAAACATAAAAAACAAAACACAATCATCCAAATTTCGACGACAAGCTTATTTTTCGGCATACATAAGATTAACATTACCCATATTATGTCTACTTGAGAAATTATTGCCAAAGCTTCAAATAATTTTCCTGAAACCAACCATGTGAAGAAATTATTATTCCCAGAATTTTCAATTCATTAATTTCCACTTTTTGAGAACAAAATTACTATTTTCAATTAATTAATTTCAATTACATGACTCTCTGTTGTCTTGTTTTGTTCCAACACACATTTCACTCTTTTTTTTCAAATCAACACTATCTCTCTCCTGCTCCGTGAGATTGAATTTCAAAATCCCATCTCCACTTCTCGTTCAACGTCCCAGATCTTTACCTCTGCTCTCATTCTGTACTCTTCAATTAATGCTGATGTTTCTGACTAGAAAGATTCAAGCTTTGTACGGATTCTGATTCACAGTAGCGATGTGAAGATTTTGGATATGAGCTTTTCAGGTTTGTTTGTGCAGCCTGTTTGAAGGAATGTTGCTAAACTATACTCCACTGCACATTGTTTACGGGCACGAGTAGCTGTGTAGATTTAGATACATTAATTTAAGCGCTGGGATTGAATGAGATTTGACCTTTTTTGCGTCTAATGTGTGTTTATATGAAGTGAGGTCTCCATATTTTTCTTGAATCTTTGGTTTGTGTGTGCTAGTGTCCTGCATTTTGTTTTGGGGAAAAGCCTGTGTTAGGGTTCCGTCCATCTTGATATGGGGTCTGTTTTTTGTTAGCTTTCAGTGGAGTTCTAATCATTTTATTTGTTTCTTTTCCAATTTTTGACCACTTTAATTCCTAAGAGTAGAGATTGGGAACATTTGTTTTCACTCTACTCTACTAGATGGGTGTCACTTGATTTATCTGCTTGTTATCTAGAGAAAATCAATTTTATGCTGGAGTGAAGAACTAAAATGGAGGTAGAGAAGCGAGGAAAGGGAGGTTTTCTTCAGTTGTTCGATTGGAATGGTAAATCTCGGAAGAAGCTCTTCACTGTCAAACCTGATCTGCCTGGTATTCTTCTTCTTATTGTAACTGTCGTATGGTCTTATTGTATTTTGGTGTTTAAACGTCATTTTCGGTATTGTATGCAGAGAGTTCGAACCAAGGAAAAGAGAGTTGTCATGGTTCAGTCATTGCACGACGTCAGCTGGTACTTATCTTGATTTTATTCTATTGCATCAGGCATAAAGGTCTTTGGTACTGACTTTATTATTTTGTTGTGTGCTTGTGTGAAGGTGCTTGACAAAGCCTTCCAACTTAATGCCACATGTGACAATGATTATCCTTTTGCTTCGTTAGCTAGTGACGACTCAGAACAGGCATCAAAAGCACCTGGGGTTGTTGCACGTCTTATGGGACTGGATTCTTTGCCGACTGCAAATGTTAATGAACCTTGTTCTAATCCATTTCCCGAGTCCTATTCGTTTAGAGATTCTAGTTACTTAAAGGCCGCTCCTGCATTTCATGGTGAACATGATATTGTAATCTTTGAGAGTGTGCGCTATAAGTTGGATGGATCTAGTCGGAATCCTTTGGACCTGAGGTTGCAGAAGGTGCAGAATCGACATATAGAGAGGTTTCAAAGAGAGGTACTGCCTCCCAAATCCTCTAAGCCCATCTCTGTTACTCATAACCGGCTCCTGTCTCCTATCAAAAGTCCCGGATTCATTCCACCTAAAAATGCTGCTTACATAATTGAGGCAGCTTCCAAGATAATGGAGCAGAGTCCAAGGTCAACAACTAAAGGAAATTTCTCATCACTTGGGTTACCTTCTGGACCATTTAGAGTTCGGGATTTGAAGGAGAAAATGGAGTCTGCTCACCGATCTTCTCAATCAGCTGGTGCATCCCACAGGGGGAAAGAGGAAAATTCTAAAAATTTCAAGAAACAACTAAATGCTCGGGGTAAAGGCCGATTAGAAGAAAGTTATCAGTATAAGGGATCTGAAGAATCCAAAAGGGCAAGTTCGCAAAGACTAAAGAATAATGAAAAGCCAGTTTCTCTTGCAGTTCAGGCAAAATCCAACTTCCACAAAAAAGATGGGACAGCTTCTTCTGGTAGCAAAAGTTCTGAGAAGCAAAAAGAACACAATGGATGTGTACCTAGGGATCTAGCACATGCCCAAAAGAAAGTGGAAAAGCAAAGTTCGTCAAGCAGGCCGTCTGATGCGCTCAGGTTGAATAATCAGAAGCAAAATCGTGCCTCAGGCAAAGATGATGCAAATTTTGAACCTTCTTGTTCCCAGCCCAAGGAAAGACAAGAATCAAACATGTCTTCCAATAACATTAATGGGCGGACTAACAGGAATGTCACTAAAATTGTGGTCAATAATGTGGTGACATCTAGAAAGACAAATTTTGTAGCTGCTGATCCTGGAAAGGAGGTTTCTTCGTTGAGAGCAAAGACAACTTCAAAGAAAAGATTACCTATGAATAGGAATGTTCAGTCTCGTGGAGGTGTTGCTCAAAAAGTTACGACCATGAAAGATGAAAAATCTATAAAATGTAATGTTGCCTCTGAAGGTGATTCTAAATGGGATGTTATTGACAAGAAAAATAGTTTTGATGTCGTGTCATTCACATTTACATCACCGATCAAGAAGTCTGTTGGATCTAGTTCAAGTGCTGCAGTATTGGAAGCAACTAGCTCAACTTCGCCCAGTCACGACCCTTGGGTACACGGATCTGATTTAAGAACTTCTGCGGCGTCCTCTTCAGGGTTAAATGTTATAGGCGGAGATGCTTTAAGTGTACTTTTGGAACAAAAACTTCAAGAATTGACTTCTAGGGTTGAGTTTTCCCAGAAAGAAATGCAAGGATCAGCTTCTTTTTCCAGTAATAACTATGGAAACATGAGTCCTGCAGTTAACCTGGTGGAGTCCCTGCCCATGGATAATGGTATAGGCAAAAATAAACTAGAAGCCCAGGATGCATCCGATTGTCCTTCTGCTGATGAACTTTGGCTCCAAGCTGAACAAGCAAGCAAGGTATTGCACCTTCCTTTGGACCTTCTTTTGCTAGTTTTATATATCAATGACCTATGTCCTTGTAGCAATATTGTTTTTGTCATTCTGGTAGCATCGTACTATAAACAAGTGAAAATTAGATAGCTGATTTTGGACATAAGCATCAAACGGAAGTTTAAGGGAGAGTTAAATGCATAGGGAGACTCAGTATTCTGAGTTTAAATGAAATTGGTTCCCTTATAATTGATGAGTTGTTTTTCTCTAGTTACAGATTTTCATCCTTCTTGGATGGTCCTCTCTAATTATTGATTTGTTCTTCTTTTTCTCCTGGCAAGTCAGTAACATCTTTTTGCCTTTTGATTTCTTGCACAATAAAGTGTGATTAATTGGTTAACCCTCTCCAATAAGCATTAGATAGGACATCAAATGACATCTGATTGGCCTACAAATCCACCAACAAACACATAACTGGCCTACAAATCCACCAACAAAGACATCTAACTGGTGTACCAAATGTCATTAGTCAATTATTTCTTCAGTTTCAATCGCTTTAACTTAACCTTTGTATCATTGCATATTGAATAATTCTAATACGGGTACTAACCAAGCGAAAAGTGACAGGAAACATTGTTTCTTAGATATCATGTAATCATCTATCCTCTACTATGCATTGATTGTCAAAAGAAAAGGATATCATATTGTTACACCTTTCACCAATTTTTAACACCACTCTTCCTGATACATGGTGTTAGGGCATGGGAAGATTATATGGAGCCCATGTTTATTTACTTTGGTCCTTAGCACTGTATTTTCTGTGATCTTAGCTGATTCATGTACTTCTGCATCAAGTAGTAGAAGTGGAACATATTACGTCATGTGCTTGACCTCCATAATATATCGGTTAGAATCATCTCAGAGGTCAGAACTGACCCACCTTGAGGCTTTCGCTGGTCAAGTGGAGATGGTGAGAGTATGGCTGGAAAATAGAAAAAAGGAGTATTTTTTCCAACATTAAGTAGGGCTGGAATGTAGTATAGATATCCTTCTATAACATAACCATAGAAGGGGATAATCTCTTGGATTTCTTAGACCGAAATAGTAAATTTGACACCTTTATTTCTGTCACTGACTTTTAACGTTTTTTCATTTTCAGGGACTAAGATACTTTGAAGGGGCTGGTGATAGTAACAGTCAGAGACACCTGTACTTGCAAGGGTCCACTTCACTCTCAAGTCAGCCGTCTCTGTCAGGAGCTAGTTGTGACTCATTTGATTTTGGCAGAAGCTCGAGCATTGAAGGTATAATACCACATCCTGTTTGTTCATCATTTTCATGAACTTGGTTTTCATGAAGAAATAGGATATTTTGTATCTATTGTGTGGATCGAAATTCAGAATATGATCCAGTTTACTTATTTTTAGAGTTTTAAGAGTATAACGTAGTGTGAAAGGGTATTAACTGTTCCCCTTGTTTATATCTTATTCGGATCAAATTAATGCTTTGGTGATTTAGGTCCAATGGAGTGTTCATCGCTTGACTTGTGTGATGGAATGAATTGGAGATCTACTAGGAAGCAGCCCCACATAACTGAAATTGATCCAGAAATATTAGATACCGCCTCCTCACTGTCTGTTGGGGCTATGTCTGAAACCGTTTCTTCCAGCCTACATGTGGTAGACTCAAAAGATTCTTCGAACTGGGAATTAAAATACATAGAAGATATTCTTAGCCACACAGAATTCTTGCTGGAGGAGTTCTCTCTGGGACAAGCTCACAAAATCGTAGCTCCTGACTTCTTCGTGCAGCTGGAGAATCAAACAATGGAGTCATACAAAACCATGGAAGAAAATGTGCTAGAACGTAGAGTATTGTTTGACTGTGTGTGTGAATGCCTGGAACAGAGATGCGGGCGGCTTCTTGCTGGAGGTCGTGAGTTCTGGGCAAAGCAGATGGCGGTGTTACATAGAAGGCAATGGATGGCAGATGATTTGTACAGAGAAATATGGAGGTGGACGAACTCAGAGGAGCTGATGGTGGACGAGCTCGTGGACAAAGATATGAGCTCGAAGAGTGGGAAATGGGTGGACTTTGAAGTAGAGGCATTTGAAGAAGGTGTAGAGATAGGAAATAGGATACTAACTTGTTTAGTAGATGAATTGATTGATGATTTCTTGTTGTGATTTTGCTTACCTAATGTTTGCTGCCGATTTTATGATTCTTTCTAACTATGTGGTTTGTTTGTGTCAAGAATCATGCAAACTCATTGTAAGCCTAATTCGAGATACTTGAAAAAAATCCGTTTATAGTGAAATGGTTATTTGTGTGTTATGACTCTTTTACCTGATTTTCGTTGTATTTTGCTTTATACTATAATTGATGCCATAAATTGAAATTATAGTATTTTGTAAGACGAAAAACATATTTACATATTTTTCTCTCAATAATCCAACAACGGTGGAAGGCCCTTTAATCGTGTCACATCCAAACTTACCTTATTATAGGCAATAATTTAATTTACTACTACTATAAATCTTACCGTATTCAATTTAGTAGCGTGCGCATAGCCAGATTAAGAGCATTTCCAATAGCGGTTAGCCCACCGACTAGCCAATTCGCGTCGCTAGCCGGTCGGCTAGTCGAACTATTGGAAACGGCTAGCCGCGAATCGGCGAAAAAATCGGCGTGGGCTAGCCGATTTGAGGGCGCTGGCCGCCATTGTGGCGAGCCGATCGGCCAGCGCTGTTTTTTAATTATTTTCTTTTATGCATTTTTTAATGTATTTTTTAATGTATTTTTTTATTGCATTTTTAATGTATTTTTTATGAATTTTTTTAATTATGTGATTTTAAAACAGGCACACAGATGACGGGCTAGGCAAACTATAACGGATTCAAGGCATACTAACATTTTTTAATGTATTTTTTTAATAAATTAATGAGGGGTCGAGTGGGGCGGTGGCTCGTGTGTGGAAGCCCGAATTTTTTTTTATTATGTAATTTTTTTGATTTTTAGTTAATGTACTTTTTTTTATTTAAATAAAATTAATGAATTTTTTCCGTATATGTGTCGTAAATTTAATTCCGTATTTTGTGTTTAATTTCGTAAATGTAGTTGTTTTTGAATTATTTTTATTGCGGTTGGCCTATGGCTGGCCTAAGGCTAGCCTATTTGAGTAAAATGCTGATGTGGCAGGTGGATTTTTAGTGCTGATGGCGTGGCAGAGAGAGAGAGTCGCTGGCTTATGACTGACCTATTCTTATTGTGGAGGCTCTAATACATAGAATTAGTAGTAATATAAACATTTTCATATGACCAATATGTAATGTTATTAACGTACACGCAAGCGACAGTAATCACGTTTGAAATCCTTCGATTTAGATTAAATGATAATAAAGAATTAAATTTGGCTAATACGATAACAACTTTAAAAATAATTGATATACATATTGTTTTGCTTTATAGATTTTCTTTAAACTACTGAATAATGTGAGCACCAAAGTAATAATGTGAACACTATATATATATATTAATCATTTTCACAAATTGAGGCTCATCTCTGCTTGTTTTTATGAGTTACTCTTTAATTATCTTCAAAAACGAATATTAAGCCATGACAGTGTGACACTACGTATATTTCGTAACATCGCATTGTTATTGAACATTCTAAACAATTAATACAATAAATTAATATTAATATCGTGAAACTGGTGAAATTGATCCAATCATATATTGTCTCGAATCAAACATTTTTAAAAATTATAAATTTATATAGGAATTCTTACTTGTTGTTATCTCTATGAAAGCCCCTATTAACTTATAGTAAAGCAAGAGACATAATCATTGTGTATTTTTGAAATGGAATTAATCGCGGTCTTAATTATATAAACTTCCGTTTTAACTATATATAGAAAAAATCACAAAAAAGAATGATATTAATGTCGGTCAAAAAAATCACCACTCCCATTTGTATCAAATTAGTTATAGAATTTTAAAATTTTAAAATATCATACGAAACTTGCATTTTTGATTAGATGTCAGTATCACATTATTGATTTCAAATGCTAGCATATAAGTAAGTGAAACCAAGTGGATTAATCATTCCGTAAATACAGAGATTTCAGTAGTCTCCCCAATCATGGAAGACGTCACCGTCGCCGTTGCCGGCGATATCGACAGCTGCTGCTCCACTCCCTTCGTCAGCGCTCCGTCCAGCCCCGGCCGCGCCACTCCTCCCTCCGGATTCTACTTCAGCGCACCCGCCAGCCCCATGCATTTCGTGCTCTCCTCCACCGCTCTCAATTCCTACCCCTCCGCCGCCGCCGATTCCGATTTCGATTTCTCAGCCACGCTGCCATCCACCGCCGCAAACTCACCGGAACACATGAGCTCCGCCGACGAGCTGTTCTTCAACGGTCAGATCCGGCCGATGAAGCTCTCCGCTCCCCTCGATCCGCTAATCGAATCGGAGGATTTGAAGGTGCGGCGGCGCACCAGATCCATGTCGCCGATGCCGTTGGAGGAGAAAGGAGCGGCGAGGTCTTCGTCGAAGCGGTGGATATTGCTGAAGGAGTTTGTGTACAGAAGCAAGAGCGAAGAGCGAAACGAAGGCCACAAGTCGAAGAAAGTGGCGCACAAGGAGAAGGAGAGGAAAAAGAGAAATAATGATGGCGGCGGCGGTAAGAGGAGGGTGATCTCGGCGTCAGCGCACGAGCTGCATTACACAGCCAAGAGAGCGCAGGCGGAGGAGTTGAAGAAAAAGACGTTCCTTCCGTACCGGCAGGGGCTGCTTGGGTGTTTGGGCTACGCCTCCATCAACGCCTTTGCCAAAGCTTTCACTACTGTTTCCTCTACCTAACAAGTAACAACCACACACACACTTATATATAATATGATGAAATCAAATCAAATGGGTGCATGGATTAGCAGCGATTCAAAATCGTTATATGAATTTTATCTATCAATTGCGGTGGAAGCAGTTATTATTTTGTTACCACTTCTATCATCTATGATTGCTATTTGAGGATGGAATTGGGTAGAAATTAATTTTGATCATTGATCGTTCTGAATATATACGTACAAGGCAATAATTTTAATTTCTATTCAATACTACGGAAATTAATCAATAATTGTAAATTTGTGATCTTCAATTCGATGCATTAAATGATACTTATATGACAGTCATCAAAAAATTATGAAATGCTTCTAAAATAAAACAGACAGTTAGAAAACATCTAACATGTGCTTTTAAATTTTACTACATGAATATAGGTGCGAAGTGCGATGAGTTATATCAGGTATTGAACTGGTAAAGTATATAAGTGGGGAATTCAAGAATAAATTGAGCCATATGTTTTTTTCCTACTATTTGTTAGATAGCCATATCACATATGTGTCGCCGGTCGAGGTCATCCAAAGATAAGCTTTACAAGATTGTTGTTCTTTATTTTTCTTTTAAGATTCGCACATATTTAAGTGTTTAATTATTTTATTAATCAAATACTAACGTAATTTTCAAACTAATAATAATAAGGATTCTTGACACTTAAATAAATGAACTAGTTCATATCAGGGGCTTCTTGGTATAATGAAATAGAATAGTGGAATGGAATGTGATTCCTACTTCCATTCTATTCATTTGCTTAGTGTGATAGAATGAATGAGTTAATGGATGAAAATACAAAAGAAATCCAAGGAAATTGACATTTTATTCGTATCTTCATTCCATTCTATTTCACCCTCGTTCCATTCCATCATACCAAGCATTAGGGTTTACACTAAAAAAAAATACTAATGACACAAAAATTGAGATGCTATTACTAGCATTTAATTTTTTTTAAAAATAACCATAAGTAAGCACGCAAAAGAAATTAAAGTCGATGGCAATTGAAACTAAAAAAAATATATTATAACTATCCCACATTGGTGTATAAAGAGAACTGAAAACACTATATAAGTCTCATGGTGTAACAGCCCGACATTTTAGGGTATAATAAATACGGCGATCGCTACCTAGGCGGACTTAAAAGCAACAAGAACATAGGCTAGGGTTTCATTTAAAGGGTTTTGACCAAGGTATTTAATGAACTATCAGAGCAATAAGTCAACGGCTTAATCAAGAAAAATAAATGAATAGATATCGTAAATTATGCTCAAAAGACAAGGGTTTAATATCAAAAGGAATAAGTTCAAAAACCAACGATACTAAGTTTCATGTTTAGCGGAAGCAACCAAGAGAAAAGTGAAGTCATGTATGAAGACACAACCCCACTCAATGTTTCAAGACGACCATATTATCATTCAATTTATTTGTTCAACACCGCCAACCTCTCGTCGCTGCCCAACCTGCACATAGGGAAAACACATGCAGGACTGAGTATTTTAAACATACTCAGTGAACTCATGCCAAAACATTTTAATAGATATGTCATCCTTACCATAGTGAACTCGAGTTTGCATTTATAAAAGAATATCATCGAGTATCACAAAATAATTTTATAGACTAGCCAGGCAAACAATTCCTCCCATTTTCTCAACAACTAACAATTCTATAGTGCGACGAAAGTGTGGCCACGCTATTCGCCCACGAGACCGGCCGACTAGCAAGGACGGCTCCCGATCCCAACTGTGTAAACTAGCCTGATAGGGTTTGCGGCCCTACTCAGACCCGAATTCGTTTTTATAGCCCTATAGCCTAATGGAGCGGACTCACAAACTAGGCATCAGACACACAACATAATCAAAACAATCACAGACATGGCATAACATTTTAATCCACCCTTGTAACACCGTAATCAATATTTTGGTAATAAAAGAGTTTAGTGAATAAACCCCACCTCGATTCCTTAGATCACAAGTATGTTCTTCCTCTTGCTATCACACCGAGAGCGCGAGTTATCACCTTTAATTTATGCGTAACACAAGTAAGTCTCAATCATCTACTCAAATTCATGCATGTTCCCAACGTTTCCCTTTTTCCCCTCGATTCGTTTTATATTATCACTCAAAAATCAAACATGATTATCATATCACTTTCTATTCGCACCACAACTCCCGATCTGACGTCAAAACATGTCACGCATGAGTGTTTTACAATACACCGAGGCACGCACACACACACACCATCACGATCCACACACACACATACGCATCCCATTCATCCGTTAGTTCCCCTTTACACTCATTCTATATGCATGAAGGTTCAAGAACACCGATTAATCGGTTAGATGAGAAAAGATTAATGCAAAAATACCTTTTCTCGATAGAACGAACGGTAGAACAAAGTAGTAGCCTCGATTCTTAAAAAATTCTTGAGTTTCAACTTCAATTCTTCTCAAAAGATGAAGAAATATTGGAGAAAAGTAGAAGAAAAATTGAGAGAGAGTGGGAGAGAGGGGAGGCGTGTATTTGGGGGAGTGGGGGGCGTGTTTTTGTGTTCTAGGGTTAGGGTTTTGTCTCTTATTTATAGAGTTCAAGAATATAATCCCACAATTAAATAAAGGGTTTTTGGTTTTTTAAACCAAAATCTTTCCCCGAATTCCGGTTTTTCCCATGAACTATGAGATTTGTTTTTAAAACCACGAACTTTCATTTCGTTAGGATTTTCCCAACCCGACCCAAATAGCACATTTCCGACCCGAATAGCATAATTCAAAATGTTAAAGTTGTGTTTTGTTTATTTAGAAGTTGTCATTTGCTATGTAATAATTGTGACTGTATGTATTATTGTGCCAAATAGGATCCATGTAATCAATTTAGTGACAAATAGGATTAAAATTGATACGTAGACAACTCGGGTTTCGTCGTTGACCCGCCAGGGGAAAATCCTAACGAAATGAAAGTTCGTGGTTTTAAAAACAAATCTCATAGTTCATGGGAAAAATCGGAATTCGGGAAAAGGTTTTGGTTTAAAATGCCAAAAACCCTTAAATAAATAAAGATTTGGAAAGATATGGTGGGAGAGTGGCATTAATTCTAGTGAGAAATAAGGGGATTTCGAAATCTTAGGCTATTTAATTAGCCTATGATTTAATTTAGATATTTCACGGAGTAGAATAAAATATCACGGAGCAGAATAAAAATAATAATCCTCCCCAAATAATTAGGTAATGGCGTTAATTAGTGATTCCTCCATAAGGAATCAATTTCAAATATTAATTAAAATATGATATGACAAGATCTCCTTAGATATGGTAAGATATGCTAGGATATTTATATTTATTCATGAAAGAGAATAAATAAGGGATCAAATAATATAATAAAATAATCTCTTCTCCCATAAATAGGAGATTTTCGAAAATCTCCTTGGAATAAGCATAGGGGTCGAAAATTCTATGGAGAAAATAAGGAATAATCGGACTTTGGATTTAATTTGGATAATTATCCCAAACAATAATTATATCCAAGAAAAATAGAATTCCTCTCCAATAAATTGAAGTGGTCGAAAATTCCAATAAAATAATGGTTCTCCTATTTAATCTCACTCATCCCTTAGGAATAATTCACCACAATATTATTTCGCCCCGCATCAAAATATTCACATAATTATGTCACAAAATCCACCATTTTTAATTCCACTCCATCTTCACAACACATTGACCTTTCAACGGCCACGTCATATTTTCCACAATATTGACTATTCAATAGCCACGTCATATTATCAACAAGTTTGACTATTCAACTCAAACTCAACTCCAAATCGCAATTAGGTCACAAAGAATCATACAATAAATCACTCATCATCTAATCCACATACTTCATAGCATTAAAAGCATTTAATGTAAAATTTTATGTCTAAAAAATTAGGGTTCGAAAAAGTGGGGTGTTACACATGGCCCCCTCCTTCTATCACCAATTGGTTTTAGGATGGAACCCATAGATTTCTATCAAAAGCATCCCTAAATTGAAGACAAATTATCATAATCTTTTGCTTTTTAAGGACGCCCCTATTTGTGTCCCCTAATTTTAGTTGAGACACAAACAATAATCACACTTTATGAAGCTTTGGTGGTATAATTAGACACACATAACGTTCTTAATAGTACTCCTTCTGTCCCACAAAATTTGTCCCGATTTGATCCGGTGCGAGGTTTAAGAAATTGTTTGATTTTGTATTAAATGGAGGTGTGTAATGGAATAATGGTCCCACCTTGAGGAGATTAAGGGGTGTATTTAATGTCTATTAAAGATCCTATTAGAACAAACTTTGTGGGACGAATGAAAATAGTAAAATAAGACAAAGTTTATGGAACAGAAGGAGTACTAGAAAACATCCTTAGCTGTTTTTTTTTTGTTGTTGTGTTACCAATAAAATTAGGATATCGATATGAAATATGAAAAAAAAAAATCCAGGAACTTTGATGTTAGCCAATTTTTCTCGAATTCAATTTTTGCACAAGTCAAATTTTAGTCGCATTATCAACAAAGCCCAAAGCGATAATATCGTTTTGGCAAGCCGTAAAGTCGATGTTGCCCAAAAAAAGGCGTCATCTTGGTAAAAATTGTATAAGAAAACTAAATTAATTTTTTATTCTCTACCAGTGTCCATCCAAATTACTACTCCTAGTACTTTTTAGTTTCTTCTCATCTCTCTCTCTCAATTACTCGTCATGACTACCGCTTCATTCACGGTGATGAGATTGTCTATATTGTTTTTCGCCGCCATTTAATTGAAATTGACTGCCTTATTTACGTGACTTTGCACATCCACATGTAAGAGGGCTTGTTTAGAGCAATTGTAATGACATACTTAAGCATGCACTAGCTAAGTATGCGTCGACATCCTTTGGGTAGCTGCTAAGCGCTCGACTGTGCATGCCCTCGGTCACATAGATTTATTTGAACACGTTGACGGTTGAACGCAACTTGTATGGTAATTAATAGTAATATTTTCTCATGTACTTCCTCGGGTATGCCTGAGTGTATGATGTAAACGTTTGATTTTGGTTTAATTTGATTTATTTACTCATCCAAAAAAAAAAATAGTATTATTTTCATCCATACAAAATTGTCTCGTTTTTTCATTTTGGTTCGTTCATAAAAAATTAGTCTTTAGCTACTCTTTTTTTTCTCTCCTATTATATCTATTTTATTTATTTTTTTCATTTTATATTTTACCAGTTATGCATTAAAATTTATGTAGTCTATTGTGAGAACTATTTCTTGTTAATCAAGGAGATTTTTAAGCGTTTTATATATGGGAATACGAGTATAGCTAGATTAGCTGTGGTAATTGATATTTTGATATAAGTGAAATGAAATTACATACTACTGATAATTTAATTGTGGAATAGGAGTACATGGAATGTGAAATTGTGAATGATTATGCATGGTAGTACACTCCACATGCGTGTAGGACGACTCGTATACTGTATTAATTATTTGGCCAATTGTGTTCCTCGTATAATCATGGACCTACAATTTATGTTTCCCAAAATATTAATGTTACACACTAATTATTTTAACAACAGACAAAAAGATCTGAACAAAACTTAAATCTCTAAAATGTCACTTTATTATATTTTTATTGTTTTTATTTTCAGCCATAATTACTTTTTTTCCAATTATATGTGTTTGAGTGCTTCTGGGTTTAATTGAGAAATCTGCTTTCTAATATCACAAAATTGGGGAACAGCTGCAACGACTATATTGAGTTGATTAAAGCTTGATTTTGTTTTCTTATGTCAAACTTATTTTCCGTTAGCTGCTTCACCATGTATCGATATGTCTTACTAAAAATTAAAGGAATGATTCAACTCGAAGTGTTTCAAATAGTATTAGTGTCGTTTAACTCCTGAATTCAATTATGAACTAAGAAATAATCGGTGTTGCAAGTGTTGAATTTAATCCGAAAAGAGTAATTAATGACCCGAGGCTACAAACACCTATTTCTAGTTATTATGTCCAAATTAGGGATCACATTCGAAGAAAGTATACATCTTTAAGGGACCTTACAACCAAGAGATCGTATCATTTTGAAAACTTAAATTTGGTACCAAGAAAAGAAGTTTTCAATTTAAATTGATTGAAAAGGTATATGGTTGGAGCATACTGTTGAAAAAGATGCAAATCTTTTATTTTTGGTATTATCATTTAAAGCCTATTAATTACTCTCACTGTCTCATTAGAAATGAAACGTTTTCCTTTTTTGTCTGTCTAATTAAAAATGAAACGTTTTTAAAAATGAAAACAATATTTTCTCTACTTTTTCTTCTCTCTTACTTTACTTTCTCTTCATTAACTCACAAAACAACACTACATAAAATCTTGTGCCAAAGAGCAAATTTTGCATATTTAATGGGACAGAGGGAGTATAAGGATATTTTATAGTATAAAAATGCATTATCAGTGCGTGATTAAATATCAGTCTTGACTTATTTAAATTTTAGGCTCTGTCACTGAACCAATGATAATTGTGAAACGAGATCTTCGAGGCTTGCCATTGATGGTTGTTACGGAAAAAATGCTCAGTATATTGTGTACATACGAAAAAGGGGCCTATTATCGCTACCTATATCTCCTATATTCACTAGTTCGAGAATCGACATGTTACTTGTCGAGCTCGAGATGAAACAACATGCATTATCATACTTGATCTAGATCAGAGGCTACATATGTAGATCTAAAGTAAAAAAAAAATTGTTCTTGTCTCTATACTTCACAAAGACGTGACGATACCTTGATCTTAAGTATGTCTACGGTTAATGATGGGGTTTGTAGCGGAAGATTTTCCAATTCGAACAAAGCAATATATATATGATCTATTCAGATGATTATTTAGACTAAATCTATTTGTGCAATATAAATATGTTACATGCTAGGAACGCCAGTAATTCACGTAATTGACATATAAAATCCTAGAAGATGAGTTCTACAAAAAGAAAGCTATACCTTCAAGATTCTACATATAATTGAGATTGATCGGTACTTCTCCACGTGATGATCTTGAAAATTCGACCATGGATCTTCTAACGGTTTCCCAAACTTTATTTTTTTGATCTTAAAGTGATCCAAGCTTATCAAAATTATCTAGGTATTAAACAGAGAAACGCAAAATCCCTATTACTAAGAGATGAGAGATCAAAATCAATTTTTTCTCTGCTGTGGGGACGCAAATTATGTATGAAGCCTTGGGCTTCTCTCTAATCTATTAACATATTCATAAATTCATACTGAGTCATATCAAGGATCTATGGTGATTTGGACTTGCTCCACACATGTTTGGCTTGTAATTGACTAAAATTTGGGCCCCAATTGAATTTAAGCTAAAGTAGAATATTATTATCAATCAAAATATATATATATATATATATATATATATATATATATATAAATTAATACTAATTGACCGTACAAATTTGAAAATATGAGTATTTTGTGTCACCTCTTTAATTATATTGTTTCTCGCACTTAATATATATATATCCAAGTCTGCTATTTGACTTAAGTAATTAACATCTCCATCCCTGAAAATTTGTCACCTATTTCCTTTTTCGTCCGTTTCTAAAAATTTGTCACCTTTCACTTTTACCATTTTTGATAGTGGACCCTACATTTCACTAACTCATTCCTACTCACATTTATTTTAAAACTAATATATAAAAGTAGGACCCACATGCCACTAACTTTTTCAACCCATTTTCTATTACATTTCTTAAAACCCGTGTCGGGTCAAATGGTGACAAAATTTGGGGGACGGAGGGAGTATTCATGAGTTGTCTAGTTCATAATCCTTATTTATTATTCATGGAATAAATTTCAATTGACCAGTTTTTTGAATAACAAAACTTTAAACCGAACACCTCTTGAGGATGTTAAAAAGTCAGATGCAGCGAGTGCACAATTCAATATAATAACAATTCTACACTGCTAGACACTGGACATCACTATTCATGACATCATGATTCTTAAGTTTGAGGAGGCAAGGCAGGCAGAGATGGAACGGCAGTGCAGAGCAATCATGGTCACGGACTTGACAAAGTCCCAAGATCCATTCGAAGTGGAGGATCCTTCTACCTCCAAAATTTATACTGTCAACAAGGTAAGTCCTTCTCCTAAAAAGGGTGAACTTAACTCTTTTAATTCCATTCCACAGAAAAAGAAGCAGAAGAAGAGGAAAGTGCCCAAGGAAGACCCCGATATTTACGTGCTTAAAACCAATAAGGGGAAGTACAAGTGGTGGAAGAAGCTAGGGACCAAGCTACTTTCTATGCCGATTTTCAACACTCGGATCGCTGATCCGCCCAACTAGTGGGCCACTTCAAGTCGAGTTAACGACTAAAAACAACCGCGCTTGTTGGGAGGCAACCCAATTTCTCTTTATGTTTATCGTTATTCTTTTTCTTTTAAAAAAATAAAAAAATAAAAAAATATTTAACGAGTGGCGGTCACCGCACTTAACACGGCGGTCGCCACACGTGTGTTCACATGTGCAAGATAGGTCCGGCTTAGGGCAAGCTTAGGGCGGGCCGAAGAAACCGTTGGACGGGCCGCGGCGGCCCGCCAGACACGCGTCGTTTGGATAAACGGGGAGGTATACAGAGTATATATGTATACTGAGTATATATAGTATAACTAAAGGTCAGTACCGGATATCGAACACGGGGAAGGCAAACACGGACTGTCTATCTTCTACTAAGACTCAATTACTATTTGGAAAAACAAGAGAATTTTGAAAACTTTTGAAGACTAAAAACAATGAAAGCAAATAACAACTGATTGCAAATAAACACGAGGATAAAATATAGAGATAAGGGAATTCCAGGGATGTGCGTTCACAGTTATGGTTATACAAATTCCAAACTACAATACCCTAGCATAATTATTACTTTGATAGGACGAGTCGCCTAGCTTATGCTCATGCGATGCAAACGTTGATTACAAGATTAGGGTTGTCAATCCTAACACGTAACTCCATAAAGCTCCTAAGACCCTTGAAAAGTCCTCACTCTCAATTAACAGTGCTCGTTTTAAAGGAAGCTAACTGTAGCGTCTACTAAGTGGATCTAACTAGCTAGAACTCTCTCACAGTTATGAAGCAAGTTATATTAAATCATACACGATTGTGTCACTCAATCATGCAGCATCAGAATTACTTAGGGAAGAAACAAAGTAAAAACATAACGGATTTAAATAGAAAATTGGAATTGTATAACCAAAGTTGTTACTAACACATCCCTAGAATCCTATGAGCTTAGTTACACATAATGGAATAAGCTAAACGCATAGATTGAAGGGAAGACAATTTGAACATAAAACTAAAGCAAATAAAACCTGTAGGTTGAATCCTTGTCGTTCTTGATGTTCTTGAAATCCTTCTTCAACTCCTTGCGCAATTGAAGTACTCTAGCTTTTGATCTCTGTGAATTATTTTGCAAAAAGAAGCTCTCTGGTTGATGAAGCTTGAGGTCCTATTTATAGGGGAAAGCCAATCCTCATTGTAGAAGGAAAAGATTTTCAAAATGTGGTAAATCTTGGAGCAGATCTAGGGCTAATCGGATTCGCCGCCTTTCTCGGCGGGCCGCCGCACCTTGGCCGGCGGTCACCGCGTTGGAGTCCAGAGTCTCTGTTCCTTCGGCGGCGGACCGCCGCATGACTTCCGGCGGTCGCCGGGCGAGACTCTCTTCCAAGTGTAATTTTCCGAGGCGGGCTATTGCATTGCTCTGGCCGCCAGGCGCCGGCGGTCGCCGGTCGCCGTCTGACTCCAGATTTCCAGACTTTGCGTTTTGACTCCCTTTTTCGGCTCAATTATGCATATTTCTCACAAAACACGTCAAAATACCAAAATAGATGAAATATGCAAATAATGGACGTGTAGAGTGACTTTGACATAAAAAACGGACCAAATAATGGCCTTAAAACAGTGCAAAATCCGAGCGTATCAACTCCCCCAAACTTACATTTTTTATTGTCCTCGAACAAAACAATAAAGACCCAAAAGTAGACGCACGGAATGCACAAGGACTAGACGCCATAATTGCCTCAAAAGATGAAAAAACAGATTAAGCATGTATTAACGCAATCAAATCAAGCAAGGCTTATTAGTGCACTTTCATTACTAACTCGTGGAACACCTTGAAATCAAGCACTCACATGTGGCAAACTTCCAAAGTTGGGATGTGTTCTCTCACTCTCAAAGTGTATAAGGGTAATGTTTATATAAGCACTCAAATCATGCATCATGCAAAGCTTACCATAGGCTTGCTTAAAGTCTAATCCCTCCTCTACTAGATGTGATTAAGTATCAAAAGTCCGAAAGGTCTTTATCTTTGGTTGTAATGTAGGCTCTTTGGTAGGTGAGAAATATTTGGCTAAAAAGTGATTAAAAATTAAATATCCCAAGTAGAGTTAAAGTGACTCCAGTTTTCTAAACCCAAGACAATTTTAACACTTTATTTTCTCCTTCAACTCACTTTCCAATCCTTTTATTTTCTTTTCTTTTCACAACCTTGCACACTTTTTTTTTCTTTTCTTCTTTTTTTTTCATACGCATCCTTTCTATAATCAAGCACATATTTTTAATTTTTCTATTTCACAACTTGCACTTTCATTACATTAAGCAAACTACTTTTTATACTTTCTTCCTTATCTCTCCAATTCCTTTACAAAATAATATAGCAAAAACTACTAACCCAAGGAATTGTCCCCATTTAATTTTGCTTCCAAAGAATAGGCTTAAAGGCTCAAAATTGGCTCCAAAGGGAAAAATTTTGAACAATTTTTGAACTTTTGAGAGGGTCGAAAATTTTGGATAAAAGTAGGCTAGAAAAGATGGTCAATCTTCCTCCTAAATCAACTTAAACACTATGTAGACTTGCAAGACTAGGAGCAAATTCTAGAAACATATACATGAATGCAGATAAATCACACAAGAATGAAATCAAGACTCAAATCCTCACAAGGTATAAAGCATGATTCAAGGCGAACAAGCAATTCACTAATTATGCACCTTTTCACCAAACCATCAAATCAAAACGTCAAGCCATACTTAAACATAGATGGAATGTAATATCATTGGCAACTCAATCTAAAGTGTGTCCCTATGCATGCGTGTTTCTAAGTTCTTCATGTTAAGTTCATGACATGTATTCAAGAAAACAATTTTAGAACACAAAATTCTCCTACGGGGTTTTGAAAAACAAAAGCAAAAACTTAAAAACAAAACGAAAACCCTAAAACAAAAACCTAAACTCATGATCCAGCGTTCAGGTGGCAGAACCTGCGAAAAAAAATTTCAAATTAGAAAATTAAACCAAAACCAAAAATACATAAAAATTAAAGCAAAAATTATCAAAACCATGGAAAGAAATTGTCTTAAAACATCCAAAAACATGATACAAGTGCTCATTTAAAGTCATTGAACTTGACTTCTTCAATCTTGAGGAGGAGGAGGGAAACAGGCGATGAGGTCGTTGAACGCGCCAATAAGATAGGCGATGTCACCACTCATGGTTTGGCGCTCTTGTGAGTCTCGGCGGCCATCCTTTGGAGCTCTTCAATTTGTTGACGGCGATACACGTCTTCTAGCCATTGTTGCTCCCAAAATTTTTGCTCCACCATGCGCCAATCGCCTTGAGCCGTCCACCCTTGGCGGTTGTAGGCGTTTTTCACGAAAGATTTTTGTCAGCCACAGATGAGTGAACACAGGGTTTTAACTTAAAAAGGCTCGAGTCACTAAGATATCTTATTCTAAAGTTTGATTGCGAAACTAAATTCATATAATATAGAGACCATATCTGAATCATATGTGAATTGGGAATGTGGCCACATTCCACGACAGTCACTGGACTGGCCAACTCGAAAGCTATGGCCAACTCGAAAGCTAGCTCATGATCCTCATATGTGTACACTAGTCCGAGTAGGGTTTGCAGCCCTACTCATAATTGGCATAGCCAAGAAAATAGGTATTCCATAATACAAAATATGGCATGACAAAATCGTACATAGCATTATTCTTCACATAAACATGCTTGGAAGGCAAATTCACATTTTAGAAAAAATGCCTACCTCAAAAGCTTAATTTCTTAGTCGGGATTCTTGATCCGATCATAGTTGACGCGCATGAATAATCATTTTTTAAAGAAGATAATATCTAATAAGACTTTATGAATCATTGAACTTAAATAGAATGCATGTATCTCACATGATCATTTTATTCTTTCTCTTACTTTTTGGACAAATTTATGTAGTCCTTAAGATCAGGAGATTTTAATTCAAAATCCCAAATAAAAATTTGACTATTCTCCATTAAAATGAACGATTAATGTATATTTAAATATTTTAGGTATAAGAAATAGTGCGGTATAACAATATAGTGTATCGAAATTCTATACATCGTAAAGACATGTTATACAATATTTTGGTACCATTAAACTGGTACGGTAACGGTATTCGAATTATTCCATACTAAAACTTTGGTATACGAAAATATTTGGTACAATTACGATATGATATTTCCTAACACCGATATTTTCAGTATAATATACCGTACCGTCCCAGTATTACCTACGAAATGTGTGTAAAAAATGCATTTGATTTAAACATAGTGATAAGTTAGTGAAAAACAACTGATCATCTATGTAACTTAATCCAAATGTACAATCACATAGTATTGGTTGGAATCTTCTCATTGCTTGTAGACCTAATTGTCTCTTAATTATTGCTAATAGACAGTTACCACTTTGACAAGCTTTTTTGTCTGTGTCCCATCACTATCTATTTAGTCCTTTGCAAGACCAATACACGAAAGTGTTTGTTTCAAAAATAAAAGATAGCAAAGAGATACGATGAGATGCATCACATTAATAAGTGAAGAAATGAGATATGAAGGATATTAAATATGAAAAAGAAAGCTAATTTATAGATCAGGACATGTTGTCTCTTGGGCTATACATCTCATTAATAAGTTGTAAACCAAATAATACGACAAATCACATATATTGTTTTTTTAGATTTTGACACATAAATTTCACTTTAGTTCTAGCATATGGAGTATTGTTTTCTCATTTTTCCTCTCTGCAATTATATGTAGTATGATTAAAAAAAAAGAAGAAGAAGAAGTTGAGTGGTGATATGATATCAAATCCCTTAACCAACCAAAAAATAAGACTCCAATTTTTTGCAACAACCTAAATGTTCAAATCCTAAATCTAGGGGAAAAAAGAAACAATATATTTTCCTTTTAAATAAAAATGCAGTTATATATACCCATTTGAGGATTGACAAGTTCATATAATGGATTTAAATATTTTTTTATGATATAGCATAAAAAAATAGTATTTATATATATATGGTATGATGATTGTAACATTTCAACTTCCAAACTTTGCAATAATCGCAACGCAACAAATAGGTGTTATGATTCTGTTTTTTTTTTTTTTTGACATGAATACGATAAGAGATGTGATATAGTTTGTCTATAACCATAAATTCTGTAATAGTCCTTCATAAATGTGAGACCATTCATTCCACTCCTCACCGTATATATACATAACTCTCTACCTTCTAATCCGCAGTTAATCGCCTGTCAACAATGTACTCCCTCCGTCCCAGAAAGATTGTCCCGGTTCGTTTTTTGCACCCGTTTTACAAAAATAATAATAAATAGGTAAAGTTGAAAGAGAGTAAAATAAGAGAAAGAATAATGTAGGTAAGACTATTCTCTACGTTATTTTCTCTTTTACTTTACTCTTTCTCTACTTTAACTATTTATAATTATTTATGCAAAACGAGTGTGAAAAAGGAAATGAGACAATCTTTCTGGGACAGAGGGAGTATATAAAGCTGCACTACAATAAAATGACGAAAGGAGGCCAAGACTGACCAACTATATTCACAAATACTATATTAATAGTTGAAATTAGACATCATTTTGATAATATAATCCATCCAACTTCCAATTCTATGACCTTATCTCTTACTCTTGCATGGACGAAAGATACCCTTAATTAAATAAATAAAGAAAAGCCCATGGATGATGCCATATTCAGGAGCATATTCATATTCCATCATTACTAACATAACGTATCATTTCTAATTTTAATTCGACTAATATATTATCATAAGTATTTACATTTACTTTCTACTTAGAGCACTCCCAATGGCGACGGCGAAAATCCGGCGATTTTTTGCCGGATATCGCCGACTTATCGCCGGCCATTGGGAGGATTTCGGCGATTTTTCGGCGAAAATCCTACCGATTTTACGCCAAGCGGCGTTTTAACGCCGGGCTATCGCCGGATCATCGCCGGCCACTGTGGGGAGCTGTTCGGCGATTTTTCGGCGATGATCTTTTTTTTTTTTTTTTTTTTTCCTCAACGGTCATATTCTAATTTCCACCCCTATAAATATTTCATCCTCTTCCTCCATTCATCACCCACAAACTTCATTCACACAAATTTTCAATCTTTTTTCTCTCCATCTTTATTAAATGAGTTCTGATTCATCGTCTCGTGCTCAGTCCGACGAGGAAATATCACATTCTTCTTCCGAAGAAGAGGTACCTCCCGCTCCCACCGGATGGGATGTAGCGGGTTTCGAAGAGGTACCTCGGAGATAGAAGAAGGTATTTTGCCCGAGCGCAAGAGTCTGCGCGCAAGGATGTGGAGAGGGCATTTGGGGTGCTCCAATCGCGATTTGCACTGGTAAAGGGCCCGACGCGCTTTTTCTACCAGGAGGATATTGCCGATATCATGTATGCGTGCATCATCATGCATAACATGATCATCAATGATGAACACGAAGGCGTCCTCGACGTCACCAACGACCCAAGTGTTGCATCATCGAGTCACGGTGTCTCAACCGAGTCCGCCCGCCAGGGTGTACCGCACAACGAACATGAACGGTTCCAGGCGTTCATGGACATACACCAGAAGGAGGCCCATCAAGCACTACAACACGATATCATCGAAGAATTGTGGGCAAATAGAAACCGCGCCCACCGCCCTTGAATTTTTTTTTCTTTGAATTTTTTTTTTGATTTTTTTTTTCCATTCGTGTACTTTTTTTTTTTTTTAATTTTCTTCGTTGTAATGTGTACCCGTGTTTAATACAACGAACTTTATTACTATTATTTGTTTTATCTTATAAATTAAATAAGCTAGCTTTATTATATATAAAAATAAAACAATTAAATTAGTGATGATGTAAAAATGAAATGTTGAGTTAGGGAGAAATAAGGGAGAAATAAGGGAGAAACCATTGCAGAGGTTGGCTAAAAGTTGGCTAAAAACTGGGGATAAATTTTGGTGCTGATGTGGCGCTGATGTGGCAGGAGTTAGGGAGAAATAAGGGAGTTTATCCCCAAACCATTGGGAGTGCTCTTATCCCCAAACCATTGGGAGTGCTCTTATAAAGTTATAGTACGCAGGACTGGATATGAAATATAATTTGGAGAAGAGAATATAGAACATCCACAACCGCCGTAGTCCGTATCTTAACTATTCATGGGTCCGATATCACTTTTTATCCTATCACTTACTCCATTTAAGAGATAACATATGCAACCATTTATCCCTTAACCATCACTTCCCTTCATTATTTATGGCCTCATTATTTAATTTCTTCAATTTAAAAAATGCAATTAGTAAAACATACTCACTTTAATAAAACTTTATCAAAAATTGAAATTACATTACAAATTCTGAAATTCATTAAAAATAAAATATTAACATGCGAATTAATTTTAATTAAACAGCCAATTACACATCAATGAATTTTCCTAAATCAATTAGGGGTTTCTAGTTAGTGGCATGATGACTTGGTATGTCCCACTAATTATTATTTGACATGTGGATATAGTAGAATTCTAAATATTTAAATTTTATATGGTATTTAGTTTTTAGGAATGGAATAAAGTTTTATAATATGAAAACTTTCCAAATAAATTATCGGAGTTAAAAACCCATTTACACACTTAAGTAATGCAAATACATCTTACTTTAATTTACTCATTTGCTAAAACGAAAATATGAATCTACCAACTCTTTTTTTCATTTAAATAAAATTTCGTTATGAAAGAAAAATGTTTTCCCTTGGATTGAGACAGAGATAGCAATTTGAGATGGCATGTAGAGATGGGGTGGATGCATGTGTAGAGGGTCATAGGATTGATATGGGGCGGCCCAATCTAACTCAATTTTTATTCTTATTATAATTATAATTATAATTACCTGACACTTTTTTTTATTTTAGGTCATTATGATTTATGAAATGTTTGTTTCGTTTTACTTATGATTTTACTTTAATCATTCTTTTTCAATTTAATCTGCTTTGGAAATGCAGTATACAGACTTTATTACTTCAACGTGTACCACCAGTTTTCCATTCACTAACAGAGAGTGAATATTTCAATATCCTCTCCCCTAGAAAAGTAGTAATAATAATAATAATAATAAATATATTCTAGTGACTACTAACTTTTACTGGGCCTCGGGTCTGTCATATTGGGCCTAGGGTCTGTCATATTGGGCCTAGTAGCCCATTAAAAATGAGGACCGCGTCTTCTGCCCATTCAAATTCTCCTTTTCTTTCCTTCTTTTTCTTTTAGCAATTTCTCCTTTTTCGTTTCTCATCTTCTACATATAATTCTCGAACATTTTTGTTTATAGAATTTCATTCCTAAATGAATTATCTATCCTATCAAACATGCGCTAATGGGAATATAAAGCCATATATTTAGAAAACGAAATCATTGGAATAGAGTAATGAAAACTCGGTGGCCGTAGCAAAAATGACACGAGAAAAGGTTTATTTTTACGTATAAATTTAAAAGTTTACATTCCAATAGATGAAGTGCTCTTCGTCAAATGCAACCTAACACTTTTTAGAAAAGGGGCTAGGGATTAGTTACGAGTAAGCATCACAATTCACATCACCCATTATCAAAAAAACAATAAAATTAAACAGATAAAATGAAATATGGGTTAAATGGTCCACAAAGCAATCCCTAACCATGCTTTTATGCATTGGGTCCATTCAAATCCTAAATGTGATGAGCTTTCCTTCATAAACCAACTCATCCTTTTTTCCCCTTTCCTCCAACATGAGCAAGTGTTTGTTTGTTGGAGTGAACAATTATTTTCAAATATTTTTCGAAATTAATTTTTTTTTCTTTTAATAAATCTTAGGCAGTTGATCACATCATATGGAAATTAGTTAGGGACCATGTCATATTTTATAATTGTCAAAATGAATGGGGTATTTGCAAAAGGAAAATCATTTGGCATCCCTTTTTTCAGGAGGCTTGTTTAAGTAGTCTCTTATTTCTATATTAAAACCCTAACTCTAGATTCATTGTACCATAAAGAAGATTGAACATAAAATAATTTTGTATGAATTTAGAAAAATAAAAAGTTTGGTTTCAAGTTTCAACACTTGGCAAAATCTCCAAAATCTAATCATCTCGATTAAACTTATGATCAACTGAAACTGCATGCATGACTCCACATGGATTGATGATTTGGGAGTTTAATTATGATTTCAATCTCATGATGATTAGATTGAGAGTTGAGTTGATGATCTACAATTTAAAATGGGCCCTTCCACACATGAGGTGCTAAAAAGGAACATCCTCTGAATCTAAGCCCAAAAGCAACTGCTTTTTATTGCCCTAACCAAAACTTTTAATCACTTTGCTTCAAATAATTATAGATTGTCGTTTAATAACCTAATTTATTTAATTAAAATAATATCATTCAACCCTTTACATGTCCTCCCAAACAACCCTTTAATGGTAGTAGCATATATCCAAGAGCTTTCTAGTAGAGTGGGAGTTTAAATCGAGTTAAAGTTTATCTCATTATACTTCCATTTATCCGCTTTTGATACTCATTCATATATAAATATTTCATTTGATTTCAGCCCAAATTTTAGAAATTATTTGGGAGTGTTTAGAGCATCATTGATATTATGCTCTATGTAAAACCTAACGGTATGGGGCATATCAGCATATGTGCTTCAAGGACATGTTATTGGATATCTTATATGCGAATTATATTAAATACTACTACTATGATTAAAAATGAGATACAAGTCAAATTGGGTATAAAAACCAGTCGACTCCCCGACGGCAATCGACATCCCAAATCAAATGTGTTCCTACAAAGGTCTAAAATAACGTAGCTTACCGTGAATTGACACACGATAAAGAATAACAATATAACATGATCTAGTTGAAGAAATTTGGTCACGATTCACTCGCATGTGTGATTATGATTTGTTTTCAATTATGTAGTACTATTTTATTTTTCTTGATTATGTAAGTTTTAGTTATTTTAATGATACTAATATTTTTTTCTTCGTAACTCAATCTCATAGAAATAAATCTATGACTAAGATTTTTTTTATAAAATGATAAAAATAAGTGGGACTCATAGATTGTGTAATAATTTTTTGCGTGTTTAATGGCTGTGTGTAAACTGTAAAGTACTTCCTCCCTTCGCGAATAGGAGTCCCGTTTTTCCATTTTAGTCCGTCTGTGAATAGGAGTCCCGGTTCATTTTTACCATAAATAGTAATAGGGTCTCACCTTCCACTAACTCATTCCACTCACATTTCATTTAAAATTAGAGTAAAGGCCAAAATTGGTCCTGAACATATGGCCATTTTACGTTTTTGGTCCTAAACATTATCTTTTGGATTTTGTGGTCCTGAACATATGGAAATTTGATAATTTTGGTCCTCCATCAACATTTCCGTTAAAAACTAACGGTCAACGGATTTAATCCCGATTTTGACCAAATTAAACTTTTAATTCTGATTTTTTACTCCCTAATTAATTCTCTAATTATTTTAATAAATTAATAATATGAAAAAATAAAAAGAAAATAGTTGACTTGCGCCCTCTCCCTCCTCCACTCCCCCGCCAACCTGACCTCCGCCGCCCTCTCCACCACCGCATTCCTCATCGACTCCGACTCCGGCGACCGCCTCACCTACTCCCCCTTCCTCCAGCGCGCCACCTCCCTCACTTCACTCATCTCCAAAAACGACATCGCTTTCGTCCTCTCCCCGTCCTCTACTTCTCCCTCCTCTCCCTCGGCGTCGCAATCTCTCCTTCCAACCCGCTCTCCTCCGCGCACGAGCTCGCGCAGCAAATCCAGCTCAGCCAACCCTCGATCGCCTTACCAACTACACGAAATCAATCTCCCCTTAAAACGCGGCAAATTCCCAAAAAAACAACAAAAAAAAACCCCAAATTCCTCCTCCATTTGCAACGATGATGCACATGACCTTCTACTGGGGCCGAAGCATCACCATCCTCTTCGATTCATGGCAGACCAATTCCTGGTCGGGCTACTTCCTCTCTCTCTTCGCCCTCTTCCTCTTCGGCGCCTTCTACCAGTACATGGAGGAGCGTTGCCTCCGATTGAAGCTCCTCTCCGTCGCCAAACCCCCTCCTTCCTCCGCCGCCGAGGCTCCTCTCCTCAACAAGCTCGGCGGCCGCCGCTGGGGGCCCTACCAGATCGCCGGAGTGGTTCTCTTTGGAGTCAATTCGGCGATCGGGTACTGCCTGATGCTGGCGGTGATGTCGTTCAATGCGTTGATGAGGCGGTCGCCGGAGTCGTCGTCGATGAGGAATGCGGTGGTGGATAGGGCGGCAGAGGTCAGGTTGGCCGGGGAGTGGAGGAGGGAGATGGCGCAGGTCAACTATTTTCTTTTTTATTTTTTCATATTATTTATTAAAATAATTAGGGAATTAATTAGGGAGTAAAAAATCAGAATTAAAAGTTTAATTTGGTCAAAATCGGGATTAAACCCGTTGACCGTTAGTTTTTAACGAAAATGTTGATGGAGAATCAAAATTGTCAAATTTCCATATGTTCAGGACCACAAAATCCAAAAGATAATGTTTAGGACCAAAAACGTAAAATGGTTATATGTTCAGGATCAATTTTGGCTTTTACTCTTAAAATTAATACTTCATATACAAGTGAGACCCTTATTCCACTAACTTTTTCCCACTTACTTTTCTTAACATTTCTTAAAATTCGTGTCGTCCATAAATGAGACTCCTAATGGCGGACGGAGGGAGTAATGATTAAAAACGTGAATATTGTATTTTAAAATTTTTGTGATCAAGGTTTATGAGATACTTTTATAAATGGGAAGGTTGTGGAATATGAGTCTAAATTTTATAATTATTATTTTTTAATTGTGTGTTAGGGAGTGGGTGTGTTATATTACTAACTTTTTAAGTTATTAACTCAGCTAACTCATCAACACAATGTATTAATAATATTAACATGATGACATTAAAATATCTACACGTAATTATATTGATATTTCAATATACTGTGTTGACATAATTATGTGTAGATATTTTAATGTCATCGTGTTGATATTATTAATACATTTCGTTAATGAGTTAGCAGATTTAACGACTTAAAAAAGTTAGCAATGATTACGCTACGTTAGACATAGAGAGCACTGGCAAATTGAAATATTATGATGGATGGAAGTGGGCCTATTTGTTTGGCAAGAGTCTGCTAAAAATTTTATTTCTTGTTTTTGAATTTTGATGTTTATTTCATTTTTTTATCAAACAACGAAAATAATAAGTCCAAAAATTATGAAACTAGTGCCGTTTTTCACGATTCTTAATCATCAGCTTTTCTTTGGTAATTTTTCTTAGTTTCAGAATTTTTAACACATGTATGTAATATTATTAAATAATAGTAACAATTAAAATTCATGTTGTTATTAAAATATTACTACTAATATATTATCAATTAATAACTAATTAAAATATTTTTTTAAAATTATGTATCATGGTACTTAGTTATAATAATAAGAATAGCACCTATTATAATACTACTCCAGTAATTATTATTACTACTATTATTATTATTATTAATTATTATTGATTTATGATCGTTTATTTGTACTGATAATAGTAATAGGAGTATTAATAAGTAAAAGTAACTTCAAGTGTTCTCCACGTGTCCTTTTTTCCTTCACACCATTCCGCTTTCATTTCTTGTGTTTTTTTCCCTAATAGTTTAGTCTGTTTTCTCTCCCGCCGGCTGCCGCCCGTCGCGTGGTCTTACGCTTTTATTATTTTAATTTACAATAATAATTTTTCTTGTTCTTCAGGTGTAAATTAAGTAGTAGTATTTCATAATCTTCAAATGCCCAACTCCAAGCCTGTTGCCAATTACCAATAATAGTAGTAATAATAAGTTGAAATCACTTATTTATAATAGTAATATCAGCAAGTAAAAATTGCTGGAAGTGTTCAATTATATGCCCGTTTTATGCGGCACATTTATAATCCTTACATACTAGCCAAAAAGTGACAACTAGTAATAAATCTTCATCCAAAATATACAGTACAAAGCATCTTAGTTTGTAGTAAAATATTTATGCGTCTGATCCTATAGGATTATGCATCCAATAATATACCCAAATCAAGCACATATGATATCCTGCTTTTAGTACATGCATCAAACTTTTCTAGTGTTATTTGGCGATAAAATGAGAAATTATATATTTTGTCAAAATAAGAAGCATGATACAAGGAATAAGAGAAGAAAAACAATGTGAATGAAATAGTAATAAGCAAATAATCAATTCATATTCTTTTTAATGGAGTATTTAATTTTGTTGTGGGCGGTTTCTCCTCTTCTTTCAATCTTCTCTCTCTTTAACTTCCCCGCCGTTTCCCTCTTCTTCTCCTTGTTCTCTGTAATCCTTCATCAGATATTAACAACCCAACACTTATTGGTGAAAAAAAAACTATCTTTGCGCCTATGCATACAAGGAACTCTCGTGTATACAACAGCATGCATTCTGATTTTTAAGTTGAAGAAACACACTTAGTTCAATTAGTATTTCTTGGTGAGTCTCTGATTAATGGCGGAAGGAATGTTGCAAATCGACGCGCTTCAAGGCAAGAGCCTCAACGACATGGATTTGGCCTCGAGAAAAGCAGAAGAAGCTTGTATGATACTAACCCTTTTCACTAATCATCTCAATTTTACCATGTTCCTCCAAAATCAATGTCTAGTGATGATCGATCATATTGCTGCATTCTTGAATAACTGAGACATCGTGTTGCAGCATTGAGACGATACGATGCGGCCGGCTGGTTGAGGAAGATGGTGGGAGTGGTTACAGCAAGGGATTTGCCTGATCACCCATCTGAAGAAGATTTTCGACTTGGTCTCCGAAGTGGGATTATACTTTGCACTGCTCTTAACAAGATTCACCCAGCCGCCATTCCAAAAGTAGGCCTTACTTATCTTGCTCTTGAATAATCAATCTCATCTTCTGTTTTCCCACTTTCTATTATTGGATGCTGCAATTTCCTGTAGGTAGTTGAGGCGCCTTCGGGCAGTGTGATTGTTCCGGATGGTGCTGCTCTTTCGGCCTTTCAATATTTTGAAAATGTTAGGAACTTTCTGGATTCTGCAGAGGAATTGGGGATTCCAGTTTTTGAAGCTTCTGATCTGGAACAGGTGCATAGGCCATAGTTATTTATGCTATTGATCTGATTGAACTTTTGCAATGCTTGATTTAATATCTAAACCATTAGGGAGGGAAGAGTTCAAGAATTGTAAACTGTGTGCTGGCCCTGAAGTCTTATTATGAATGGAAGGAAGGGGGTGGGAAAGGAGTGTGGAAATTCTGTGGAACTTGGAAGCCTCATTCGGCATCCAAGCAATTTGTCAGGAAGAGCTCTGATGATCTGTTTGTGAATTCCCTCTCGAGGAACTCATCCGTTGTTGAGCAGAACAGCCAGGGCTTTAATGAAATGGTTGGTATACTTACTGCTCGTCACATTACCTGTTTTTTATGGCGAAGAAGTGACCCTGTGCTTCCATTTTCAGGGTACCTCTGATGCCTTGCATTTGTTTGTTCGTGAGCTTCTTTCTGATAATAAGCAAGAAGATATCCCTATGGTACGTGGTTTTGGAGTACAGAGCAGATGCTACTCGAAACTTATTGGTCACAATGTTTCATCATTCATTGCAAAATGTAACAGTCTTCCATTGTTTCAGTCATCGGCATTTTCTCACTGGTATGGTACGTAGGAGTACATTTTTCTACCTCCGAAAAACTCAAGGAGTTTGTTTTTGCAGGTCATTGGGAGTATGCTAAGCAAAGTTATGGAAGAATTTGAACAACGGTTAGCAAGACAAAATGAACAGGTGGGGCTCATGATTGTTCGTCTAGAGTTTCAATAGAAGCTCTGTTACTTTATACTAGTTTCACAATTCTTTATGCATATGCTATAGAGTAACAATTAACTTAAAGGAGGAAATAAGTTAGTTCTAAGTGCTGTTTTGCATTTGTGGCTACAATAGGCTGAAACAAGTTCAAGATGTGTGGATGTCCCAAGTTCCAACGAGCATCAAGTTGTCGAGGTGTGATGGATTATTGCATCTTAATGATTTTTACTGTACATAAACTCATTGGGGTGTTTACGTATAACAGGTTGGTACAAGTGAGAGAGACATAGATGTTACAAGTTCCTGCCTGAGTTCTGAGGTGAAGTCTAATTAAATGCTGCATCTTAGTGATTTGTGCATTACAAACCTCAAAAAACATGGGCTGAGTTTTCTTGGTTTTATGCAAGACTTCAAACATAATGGAAGACGAGAGTCGGTCCAAGAATGATTTGCGCGATGGAAATCCCAAACCATACGGTTCCAAGCGTCAAGACTTGATTGAATACCATCAAAGAAGCATACAGGTCCTTCAAATGAGAGATTGGCTGTTATAAACAATTCCTAATCTCCAATTTGTTCTCTTTTAATAACATATAGTATTCCACTTTGTAGGAACTCAAAATTACTCTTCACTCAACGAAGGAAGACCTACATTTGCTACACATGAAGTATCAAGAGGAACTCCAATATCTAGGTATCTATTTATAATCTGTTACACCTTATCCTTCATTGAAGCAAACAGAAAGCAATAAGTTAATCTTATTTGATGATAGGTAAACACTTGAATGGTCTTGCTGGTGCCGCTTCTCGATACCAGGAGGTTCTTGAGGAGAATCGCAAACTTTACAATCAAGTGCAGGACCTCAAGGGTAAATTTCAGTTGGTTTGAATATATTGGAAAAGTTTCTAGACATGGTGATACTGGGATTTTGACAGGAAATATAAGGGTATACTGCCGAATACGACCATTTTTGCCACGACAGCCAACAGGTTTGAGTACTGCAGAAGCTCTGGATGGACAGACTATCTCAATAATCAATCCTGCAAAAAAGGGGAAGGGGAAGAAGATGTTCACTTTCAACAAGGTTTTTGGTCCATCTGCCAGCCAAGGTGATTAACCTTTTTTTTCATTTGGATTCATAAATATCTCACAGGTACTAATGTTTCCTGATTTGCAGAAGAAGTATTTTCAGATACACAGCCACTGATTCGTTCTGTGCTTGACGGGTATAATGTTTGCATATTTGCTTATGGCCAAACTGGTTCAGGAAAAACATATACTATGGTAAGAGATTGTTACTTTAGATCTTTCACAGTTGGATTCTATCTAATTCATCTTTTCCTTTAACCTGCAGACTGGACCCCAGGAACTTACACCCGAAAGCTTAGGTGTAAATTACCGAGCTCTGAGTGATTTATTTTTCATCTCACAGCAGAGAAAAGACAGCATGTCATATGATGTCTTTGTCCAGATGATAGAAATCTATAATGAACAAGTTAGAGACCTCCTCGTCTCTGATGGTGTCAATAAAAAATATCCTTGGAGAAAAGTTATGTTATCTTTGTTAATGTTTTTTTTTAAATCTTTGTGAGCTTGGCTTTTTTCCTTAACTCATTACAACATTAGAAATCCGCAACAGCTCCCATAATGGTATCAATGTACCAAATGCAAATATTGTGCCTGTTTCATCAACATCTGATGTCATCAACCTGATGAACATTGGGCTTAAAAATCGTGCAGTTGGTTCCACTTCAATGAATGAGCGAAGTAGTCGTTCTCACAGGCATAATTTCTTACTCTTTTCTTGATTTTGTTTCCCATTGTTGTGATAACGAGTTAAACTGACCATTAATCCATGCATAAGCCTGCAGTTGCGTGACTGTTCATGTTCAAGGAAGAAATCTGACATCTGGGTCGATTACTTGTGGTAGTATGCATCTGGTCGACCTGGCAGGAAGCGAACGAGCTGATAAAACAGATGCAGTCGGCGATAGGTTGAAGGAGTCTCAGCATATTAACCGCTCTCTATCTGCTTTAGGCGACGTGATAGCCTCTCTTGCCCAAAATCAGTCGCACGTCCCTTACAGAAACAGTAAGCTCACGCAGCTGCTCCAAGATTCACTAGGTAAGATTCAGACAGTATCCGAGGCCAGCCTACATCTCTCTAGTCCCTTTTCCTTACTAATATCTGAATCATTCATGTTTTTTTAGGGGGTCAGGCAAAGACTCTAATGTTCATTCACATCAGCCCGGAACCTGATGCTCTTGCAGAGACAATGAGCACGTTGAAGTTTGCTGAACGCGTGTCTACTGTTGAGCTTGGTGCTGCTCGAGCAAACAAAGATAGTCCGGATGTCAGAGAACTAAAAGAACAGGTTTGGCATTGTTTTGTTATTTTCTTTATTATCATATGCATTAATCAATCATCGGCATCCAACTACATGCAGATAGCTAGTCTTAAAGCAGCCTTGTCACGGAAAGAGAGAGGAGAAGATGGAGCCACAAATGGATATTTTACATATTCTCCAGAGCCATCTTGGCAAAGTATAGGAGATGTTGGTAAGGGAGAGGTAGGAAACTCAAACCATGAAACGATGTTTTGCAAAGCAGTTGTTTTACGTTTGTGCATTGTTCACTGCAGGGACAGACTGAGTCCTTAGCAGTATTGAGCATGCATAGCTTTGATGGCGAGGACTTGATGGCTTCTCCAATCAGTTTGGTGTCAACGGAGGAGGACAGAAGTGTCTCTGGTGATTGGGTCGATAAGGTTATGGTGAAGAGCCACTTAGGAGATCAGTCACCAGAGATGTGTAGACGTGATACTTCCAAGGTATATCCAGAACATTCATTGAGCAAAATTGCAGTCCTAAGACGAGACAACAGTTTGGGAAGGAATCAATTTGAGGGTGCAGCAGAATTAGAATACACGGAAGTAGAAGCTAGTGATGAATCAGATTACCAGTGGCAAACAAATGGTGCCAAGCAAAATGGCGGGGGAGGAACAAAAGCCAAAACACCTACTCAAAATCAAAGGCATATGAAAAGCCCTGAAATAAGGTAAATGTGGATATCAATCCAACTTAAATAGCTCAAGTATATGCATGGATGCTTATGGCTTTACTCTCTAGATCCTTTGTCATTCATTTTGTGTTGGTAATTCGTAGGAGCCTGATTCCTCAACCACCAACGAGGAAAGTCGCGAATGGATCTAATTCGCCATCGATGAAAAATGGAAAGAAACCAGTTGTGGTTGACGGGAAACGAAAGCCAGCCTCCACCGTTCGGAAGTGAGAGCCTAATGTATCCATCTTTGCATTCATCGATTGGAATGTGTTAACAAATTGTCATTTGTTCCTGTTTTCCATTTTGCAGTGGTGATTCTTGCTTTTATATGCATATATGTTAGTATTTACTTTTTCTAATCCCATGGATGAGTGTTGGTGCTGTAACACAAGGTTTTTTTTATTTACATATATATTCACTCTTTTGTAATTGTAAATCTTTCACTGTACAAGAAGAGAGGATCATATTGAAAGAAGTTTACACTGTAGTTATTTGCATTGCTTTTCTTCCATTATTACATTGCACTAATAATATTCATACTTTGACATGAACTTCCAAATTATAATGGAAGAATGAATATGATTGAGAGTTGGTCAAATCCAAAAAAAATGGATTTTACAAACTTTAATTAACAGATCCTTATGATTTATGCAGCTATATAAAGGGACAGGTATTGGGCAGCAATCACCAAAACTCAAATTTATCACCACATTGATTGTCACACATGAATTATACCTAATCGATCCGCTACAAGCTATAAATTTATGAAAAATACAAAATATCAATAGAAACTTAAAGAAGTGAAGGTAACTGCAAGAAGGAAACAATATACATTGCCAGATATTAGAAGACATGTCTCGACCTGTTGGAATCAGTTTCACTCATTATTTTGAGATCCTTCTTCCGCCTACATGATGAGACTTGTGTTGACGCACTTCCCTAAAATAATCCTTCACCTGCATGCAAAATAAATGGGACATTGCTTCACCCAGTAATAGAAATGTATAATAAAATCCAAAAACTCTGATCACAAGTATATATGATAACTTACGTAGCTCATCGATAGAAATACTGCTCATACTTTCCCCTGCCTTTATAAGCCGAACCCTTCCTGCAAAATTAGGCAGGTTATTAGACCACAATGAGATTCACAAGAAATGATATGAAAATTCAGGATTGAGCGGTAACATAATACATGCAAAAATATGTACCAATTTTTTATATATTAAGCAGTATTAGATCTTTCACAATGCTTTCAAATTTTCCAACTAAACAAACACTCTTCTGTATAAATGAGACTACATTGTAAATAACAATTCATAATGGTCATCTTTTACTCAAATTATTTGAGTAATTTGATCTGATTGCACTGGCACAACTTCGAGATTTACTATGATTATGAATCTATATTAGTAGTAAAAGAACTTAAATTACGTGAGCCCTAATCATCAATGCTTTATGTTTCAACATGAAGTATAAACTCCTGAACCGAAACACAATGCCAAGAACTAGAATGCAACATATACTCTTAATAAGAGTAGATACATTATACAACAATATAGGTTATTAGTTAGTCGCTTTTGGAAAATGATATGGCTGATGAGGTTTGTTCAACAGATTCTAGATGTAACTGCTTATTTGGAATGGAGATGCTGATCTGGATCAATGAGAAAACTCTTGCTGGAAAAAGTTAGTCCTAGAACAAGAAATGCACACCCAGTTTAAGGGGGCAATGCTTTCAAATAAGTCCACACGTGCTTGACTGATCCACTATGATAAACTACAAGCAGCACAAATTAATATTCACTCTCAGCCACCATAATACACTAAATTGAATATACTACTCCCTCCGTTCCATAGTAATAGGGGCGTTTTTCCATTTCCGTCCATTCCATAGTAATAGAGTCATTTCCCTTTTTAGTAAAAGTCAACACATTTTTCCACACCTACTTTACTCTCTTTTACTTTTTTCTATCTTCATCTCTCTACCTTTTTCATTTTTCACTTTATTCTCTCTTTACTTAACTCACCTAACACAATTTTTCTTAATCTCCGTGCCGAAAAGTTTTGCCTCCATTACTATGGAGCGGAGGGAGTATATGTTTGTGGCATTTTTTATAAGATTCACTGGTTAATTAGTTACTTTGCAATAACTACATATATATGATCTTTCAATCAAATTTCATTTATTCATTACATCTATTTCAATCATTCATTCAAAACCGTACTTCAGTTAGTAAGCATAGAGATTCAAATCCACATACCATCACGACGCACACAAATTTCTGGTATGCTTTTTATGTCTCCATTGATGCTGTCATTGTAGACTCTTGTTTCAATATCACCCTCAACATAAACAGAAGAACTGGAAATGGCTCCATATGTTAGATGGTACTCCAAGAAAAAAATGGAGACTTGAAGTTTAAGTGAAAAAAGAATAAATAATTGATAACTTCTTACTTTTTCACAACTTGTTGCACTGCATAGGCAGCAAGCATAGGGTTGTGAACTGCAATACGATGCCACTGAGCTGGTTTTGGCAAGTCATGAGAACCTATGGTCCGCTGATCAAACATACCTCCAGTTCCTACAGTGAATGTGGTCACAGTTCTACCATTCCTCAAGATCTTTTGGATGGGGGCTTGACCAACTTTTCCACATATAATTGCCTGGTAAAAACAGGAAAACAAAAGATAAAGTATGAGAGCATGTCCTAGTGATTAGTGAAGAAATCTCGATACAAAATATTCAATAAAACAAGCAAATAAACCACACAATTGACGAAGTTCATATTCAAGATGAGAGATTGCATGAATGTATTCCAAAGTTGTTGATTCTGGATTACTCATGCAGATTTTTAATAAAGATCCTCATCAGGTTATAACTCTCACAACTTGAACTAACTTACCTGATCCAGAATCACATGTCAGCCATCTCAAATGAACAATGCAAGACTCAAACCTAGAACTAACAATTTGAACAAAAAGATATCTCAACTGCTGAAGATGATACTCCTATCCTATCTATGAGCTGAAGGTTTCCAGTGAGGTAATGAATCAATAGAATCACAAACATACCCGGTGCACGCCGCGAAAATTCCAGCCTTTCCTGGGATCAACGCCCTGGAGCTGTAACTCCGGCCTCTCAGAAAGAAAATCATCATCCTCAATTTCCGGGGCATGTACACCCTCTTTGTCAGGGGAATTTCCCCAGTTAAATGAGTCAGTCGAGAAGAAAACCTTCGATATCCTGTGTGGACACGCCGCTGTTTTCCAAGCCGAAAAAAAAAAAAAAAAAATCTTTCAATCCCCAAAATTTTTGCGAGGTAACAAAATCACATGCTATTTCGAGTTATTATGCTGAAATATCAATAAAATCCGTCAATGAAGAAAATGAAAAGAAAGCAGGTTTCAATCAGATATACAAGTGGCTGGATAAAAACCTAAACCCATAGCAACAATTTGAGATAACAAACTGCAAATTAATTTTGTGAAAGCAAGAAAGGAACCACAGAGAATGCAGAAGTGGAAATTACCGGTGGAAAAATTAGGAAGGCGGAGAAGATTGCGGAATTTAGGGGCGAGTGAAGTCATGGGCGTTGAGACTGAGTGATGAAGTGAGGTTTAAGAGACCAGCCATCCGACGCAAGGGTTTTAAGAACCATATTCAAATAAACAAAAAATTAGTATTCACAAATACACATAGAAATCATACAAAACTTTTATTAATGTTTTAAGTTAATAAATTTCGTCCCAATTTCTTAGTTTTCATTTGGCATGTTTGTATCAATTTAATATATTAATAATTTTTGTTATAACTTATGCAAACTCAAAATTTTAGTGAAACATTAATATTTACTCCCTCTGTATTTAAAAAATAAAACATTTGAAACGGCACGAGTTTTAATCCACAATTGGTAGTAAGTGAGAAGAATTGGTAAAGTAAGAAGGAGAAAAAGAAAAAACAAGTAAAGAAAGAGAGAGGAAGAGAAAAAGTAGTGAAAATAGAGTTATTGTGAGTTTCATGTCCTAAAATAGAAAGATTCTAAAGATTTTATTTGTAAGGAATGACCCAAAATAGAAATAATTGCTATTTAAAAAACAGAAGGATTCTATTAAGTTGCTAACTACTACTATCAGTTCTAGTTCATTCAATCTTTAAAAAAAAGGTCAAGATCAATTTTCACGCGATATCAACTAGCAGTTACAGCAATATCTATCGCGTATACTCGATATCAACTAGCTGTTTAATAATCTCAATTAGGGGTATTAATGGAAATTTAATTTTATTAGTTATTAGATCATCTAGTTATTAGAACATCTCCAGCAAGGAAAGGCAAATGAAAGATGTATATCATCTATTTACATTCTCAAAAAGTGAAATATACCATTCCAAAAAGTAATACTAAAGGTAATTTTATAAGGATTCTAATAAGATCTTAATTGCATACGTTTTAATGATAAAATTTAAATATTTTATTTGAATTTTCAATATTTTCGCATGTCAGCACATAGTACATATAATGTCAATTATATTCATGTTCAATGTCAATGAAATTTAGGTGACATATTCAAGACATTTAGTTGACATTAAAAATGTTATTATTGACATTGTGACGAGAATTAGGGCATCCGCAGCGGCATCCCGCTGCGGTCTCGGTCTCGTCCCGACGAGACAAGACCGCAGCGAGATGTCGCTGCAAGCATCTCGTCTCGTCGCGTGTCTCGGTCGGGAGGGAGGGACGATTGGCCATCTCGCCATGCGCCAGCGCCACGTGGTGAGCTCTGGCGCGCAGCGTGATGCCCACTCGCCGCCCCGTGAGTGAGCGTCGTTTTTTGCTATTTTTAATTATTTTTTTTAAATCTGAAATAAAAATAAAAAATAAAATTCACCCTTCTTTCCTGCCCGTTTATTTTACCGTTTTTTTTATTTATTTATTTTTTCTTTTTTCTCACATTCATCTATAAATAACCCCCCACCATTTTCTTTTTCCACACACAAACACTACACTCTCTTTCCACACACAAATACAAACACCATCTCTCTTTTCTCTCCAATTTGTGCAAAAATGCCCGGTGGTGACGAAAGCTCCGGTGGCGATGGCGGCTACGACTTGAATGTGTTTGGCAGCTGGGAGGGCATGATGAACGTTTTGGGTGCTTCCGGTTTCGGTTCGTCGCCGAGCACCCAAGGCTCGTCGACACCGGCATACCAAACACCATCTTTTCCAGTTGATGCATACTATCGTGCCTCCACCGCGAGGCATGGGTAAACACAAGGATTATCTCAAATTAGGGAGGATGTTCCGGAGGAACACACTCCAGAAGCGGTGGAGGACCTTGATGAGGACGGCAGCCGTCATCCCTACTCACAAGCGGAGACAATGGCGATTTTCGACACGTGGATCAGCACGTCAAACGATCTCATCCTCGGGAATCAAATAAACTGCAAGGCTTTTTTGGGAAAAGGTCATCGCGGTATACAACCGAACAAGGCCTAGCGGGACCTTCAGCCGCAACCTGAAGATTCTTCGCGCTCATTTTGAGCGAGCCGACAGAGATGTCAAAAAATTTTGTGGGATCTACAGAAGGGAACGGGCAATACCAAAGCGGAGCCAGTGGAGCCGACATTCTGAGAGCGGCTTTGCGGATGTTTAAATCCGACACCGGCAAAGATTCCAAACATCCCGATGTTTGGCAGTCGGTGCAACATCTTGATAGGTGGGTTGGCGGTGTCGATTCCGCAGCGGGCTCGAGGTCGAAACGCACGAAGCATACGGCGGGTGGCCAATACTCGTCTAGTGAGGGCGGGGAAGGCGGGGAAGGCAACGCCTCACAAGTGGTTGAGTTCTAGACATCCGATGAAGGGGGCTTCTCCGATTCACGACGTCGGTGATACGCTCAAATTTTGCACTGTTTTAAGGCCACTATTTGGTCCGTTTTTAATGTCAAAGTCGCATTACATGTCCATTATTTGCATATTTTATCTATTTTGGTATTTTGACGTGTTTTGTGATTAATGTGCAAAATAGAGCTAAAAAGGGGCATAAAAACGACAAAGTTTGGAAGCTGGAACTGAAGTGCAACGCGGCGGTCGCCGCAACCTGTCCAGAGCGTTCTGGAGCTGTCCGACGGCCCGCCACGAAAATGTGGCGCACGATAGCTGTGTTCAAACTCAATTTTCCTGTGATCCTGAAGTCCGATCAGGGCGTTCTACATGTCATTCTCTTCATCTTCGAAAGAGCTTCGCGTTGGTACTAAGATCATCTCAATCGGAGTTCATTGGAGAAAGTTATGGTCGTTCTACCAAAGTTGCACAAAACTATCAAGTGCAGAATTCTAGTCGGAAATTTAAAGAATGAACGAAGATATTACCTTGTGAAGCCAAATCTTTTCCTTCTACTATGGGGCACGAAAATTCCATCTTTACTATTGCTTGGAGGAAATTTTTACCAAATTTTAATCCTTTTCAAGCCTATATATAATTCATAGAATTCACCTTTCCATAGCCCCCCAAAAAGGGGAGCTTTCATAGCTCCTCCTCCAACCCTAATTCTTCATCATCTTTTTGCCAATTACTTCCATAGCATAAATTTGAGAGTTCTTCGTTGTGCAAGGGGTTGGAGAAAGAAGCAAGAAATCATCAAAGAGCTACAAGGATTCAACCTTTGGGTTTTATTTGCTTTAGCACTTATGTTTATTTTGTCTTCACTTCAATATATGTTTTTAGCTTATTCCACCATGTTTTACTAAATTCATAGGATTCCTTGGATGTGTTAGTAACTTTTATTGGTTTATACAATTCCTTTTCTATTTAATATCCGTTTTATTTTTACTTTGTTTCAAGTTAATCTGGAAGCTTCATGATTGAGTGTCACAATCGTGCATGATCAAATATAACTTGCTTCATAACTGTGAGAGAGTTCTAGCGAGGTAGGTCTACTTAGTAGACACTACAATTAGCTTCCCTTAAAACGACACTGTTAATTGAGAGTGGAGAGTTTTAAGGGTCTTAGGAGCTTTTGGGAGTTACATATTTAGGATTGACAACCCTAATGTTAGTAACCAACGTTTGCATCGCATGAGCATAAACTAGGTGACTCGTCCTATCAAAGTATTAACTGTGCTAGGGTATTGTAGTTGGACTTTGTATAACCATAACTGTGAACGCACATCCATGGAATTCTGTTATCTCTCATACTTTATTTTTGTGATTTAATTGCATTTAATTGTTTTCTTGCTTTTAATTGTTTTTACTTTCAAAAATCCAAAATTCTCTTGTTTCTCTAGATAGTATTTGACGCTTAGTACATAATAGTCAGTTGCAATTACATTCCACATGTTCGATATCCCGGTACTGACCTTTAGCTATATTATTCCTACTCTGTATACTTGCAGGTATTAATAGTGCTAAAAAATAGTGCATCAAGTTTTTGGCAAGGGGCCAAGGCGGCGAAGGCGGCTAGAGGGAAGGGGAGGGGGAGGAGCCGAGGCGAATCAAGCCTGGCGGGCTCGGGATCGGGCTCAGGCTCGAGCATCCAAAGGCAGTCTAACACCCTAATGTCTATGTACTTCACCGCCACGATGGCTGACACGGCCCGCATGACGCCTCCCCAATATGAAGCCCATCTTGCCGGAATTGAGTATCTGGCAAATCAACTCGGTATTCTGCCTCCACCTAGCTTGAGGGAACGGCCACCGCCTTCGGGGGATGATTCGCCGGCGGAGTAGTTTTTATAATTTAATTTAGAGTATTTTAAATTATATATTTTTATTTTTTTTAGGATTTTAATTATGTATTTTTTTAATAGTTTTTTTAGGATTTTAAATTGTAATTTTATTTTATTTAATGAAGTGTATTTTTATTAATTGAATTTGTTGGAAATAAAAATAAAAAATTAAATTGAATGAATAGTTAAGAGATGAGATGGTTAAGAGATGGATGGATGTAGGTATTGTCTCTTAGTTAAGAGATGGGGTAAAAAGTACAGTCGGACGCATAAATAGTGAAGGGATGAGACGGTACTGAGACACTGATGCTGATGGCCTTATGAAAACTGTCATATATAATGAAAGACGAAAAGGACTTTTTCGAATTAATTAATATCTGAATTTCAACGTGGCACCACTAGATCTATTAGATCTAATGGATAGGATTTAATTAGTAGTAGTAGTTAGCAATTATTAAATATAGTACTAGTTAACCATTGATCACGTCCATGTGATATAATTACTTCTAAGTAACTCAATATAATAATTATACAATTTTTAAATGAATATATTCTGTGAATCAAATATCATTTTAAAGTATACACATGACTCAGAAATAATCATAATGTGTCAGAATTCTTAATTGATTAGCAATTCAACTTGCACAATTTGTCACCCTTTTAAAAGATTGGCCCAGATAAAGACTAATTACGCCATTAATTGCTACTTACATGTATTAATATACTAAAATAAACATGGTTAGATTTTTTTTTAATTAGAATAGTATTAATAAAGTAAATTATTGTAGGTAAATTGTAGCGCTCATGAAATGTGAGAGCATGTGAGAGTATAACTATTAATTTCTGACATGACATGATAATTCGACATGAACATACATGAAATTAATGAGTTTGGGTCATATTGAGTTCATATTCTTATTGGATCGACACGTTAGGAATCAACGTATTTTGGATTGGGTTCGGGTAACTCATTCAAATTAACATTGTTATTGTAATTAGTTTATTCTTTTTAAAAAAACATATACTTTAGTTTATTCTTTAGATTCATGTAAATCAGGTTTTAATATTGTAAACTAAGTTTGTGTTATTATTGCAATGTCGTCTTGTCAATCCATGTTGTATCATGTTATTAACAGCTCTGTGTCGTGTGCGGATCATATTCGGATTTGAAGGATAGCTGGTCAGATTCGCGTTTGAGTTAAGAGTTTCATTAATAGATTGATTTCAAGTTAAACCTTATTATCAGATTGACAAATTAACTATCTAAACCATCGTGTGATTTGTCAGCCGAATGTGAAAGTAGTTGTTGGCGTTATCCGCTGTAAATCTATACATAGTCAACTTTTTTTGTTTGTCATACTTCAAAATTGGAAATGAATTAACAAAGTTTGATCATTTTCAGAAATTTTGAAATTCAAATTTTATACAAATCTAAAGTGACCTGACATCGAAATTTTTACACGTGATATACCATATTTTATCCGAAAATAGTGTAAAGGTTGGCATAATCTTTGGAATTCATATTTTCTCTCAATCTATTACATGTATGTATTTTTATCTTTTTTTATTTTATTAATAAAAGCGAAAATTACACGTGACAAATTATAGACCACACGTTTTCTAAAATCTTATGGCCTTAAATTAGTTGTAATTAACAATTAAATGATGAGTTCGCAATTGATCACTCCCCATTGCGAGACTGTGCATATATAAACAAATGTTCGATAAAAAAATCGAGTACATTTGAATGTTCTATCTATTTATTAGTCTCATTTTTTTGTGATATATATATCATAGTCATTTGTGTTAGTAAAACATAATTCAAATAGGTAGTAATAGTATCCACTGGAAGTCAAACAAATTTGACCTAATATCACAAGACCTAGGACACTAAATACTTCCTTGACTCCGCCACCAATATGTACAATAAGTTTTAGATGATTATATAAAGTATGATGTACAAATAATTATTGCTCATTATCTTTTTGGAATGAAATGCAAATTTTAATTATAAGGTAGGAGATTACTCTTATCCGGAAAATAATTCAAAAATCTCTATAAGAAGCCAAGGCAAATTGTAATAAACCAAAAGCACTAAAAATTCGAAAAAGAAGTGAAGAGTAACTAATTACCTGAAAAATAGGCAATCTATCAACATCCCACTTCCACCACCCACAATCCCAACTTTCATTCTTAAAATCTCTTGTGCATTTCAAAAGCAACCGTTATTTTGTAGAAGGCAAGAAGATGCAGCAAATAAGTGATGAAAGCAGCAAGAAAAGAAGTCTTCTTGCAAACAAAATTGGAGCCATCTTGTCGAGTGCGTCATCACGATGCATGCCGTTTGGGGGCGAAGACGATCGCGGTGCTGCATTGAACAAGACTCAAAAATGCGTTGCGCTGCCATGCCAACGACCGCGCCCCATCGCGGTTGCCTCTGCCCACCTGGCCAGGAAGTGGAAGACCAGTTTGAAGAAGGTCAAGCTGAGGCTCAAGATGAAGACGAAATCGGGCAACAAAGAGCCTCCCGAGGAGCTCTGCAAGAAGAGGATTCTCATGGGAGAAAAGTGCAGAGCCTTGAATCTGTCAGGTGTTCTTCACTATGATAATCAAGGAATACTCCTACCTGAAGCTGAAGATTGATTTTCATGTATTTTTGTGAATTCACCATCTCTGTCTTTACTCTTAGACTTTTCCAATGAAAATTTGTCCAATCTGTTTATGCTCATTGAAATTTTACATATCATTTCTGTGTTCTGAAGAACAAATTGAAGTATCAATACTTCATAAGAGTAAAGCACAAATTCAAGAGCAGATCTACTTTTCATCCATCTAAATTACAAGTATGAAATGAATTTTCACATTCTCAGAGGAAAATGAAGAGTAGCAATCCAATTGGTTAGCACAACCCCTAAACTGAAGGAATTTAAACGGACTGGATACGAATAATTAATCAACATTTGAAAAAAAAAAAAGAGTTGAGAGAAATGGTTGATCCCAATCTTGATTTCTAAAACATATTGAAAATTTGAAAAATAGAGAAGACAAGCATTAAACAATGCAGACGAACACAAAAACCTACAATGACAGGCTTCAGACCCATTATATTGCACTAAGATCAATTGGATAACAAACAAATAAACACACAATCTAGTTCTTTGTACTGTCACAAGACTCAGCCTACAATTTTTTGTTACCTTTATTGGTAGATAGGAACATTTAAAGGGTATTTAATGGCTCAATCTAATGTTTGAATTGCCATATAAATATTTTGCGTGACCCATTCATAGGGCAGGGCCCGTTGTATTAAGACAAGAAAAAAGGTATAATACTATCAACAAAAATTCAGTGATAGCAATATCAATCTTAAATTAATTGAAATTACTAATATAGCCTTCAGATACAATACTAGTCAAAGGATAGTTTTGAAAAAAAAAAAAAGACTATAGATAATATACCATCAATTCAAATACCATAAATAGAATTAAAAAACCAAGAAAAACATTATTATTGCAAAATGATTGTATTCTTATATAATGCATAAAAGAAAAATAGTTTTGTTGTTTAAGAAATGCTCATCTTGGCAGATTTTTTGTTTATTTTTGTATGAAAATAAAGTTAGAGGATAAAATCCATCTTCTTCACCACTAAACGGCTTCAACAGAAAATTCATACAACATCATTTACACTATATCGCAATTGAATCCATCTCCTTTTCCTTTTAATTTTGCAATACCAGTAAATCATCATTACCATGTCTGCTACTCCATTTCTGTTCGCTTCTTTCGCTTCGCATTCAACCAACTTTACCTCTTCCACTTCTTTTATACATACTTTCATCACTCCCAATTGTAGCAATGGAAAACGGAGAATGGATTGTGCAAGTGCAAGTGAAGATTCCTATGCCAATTCATCAGAATCCATCCCCAATTCTCGTTCAACGAGTAAAGCTCCCACTGCGCCATGGATCACTGAAGAAGCTCTTTTCAACGAAATGGAATCGCTGAAGCGGCGACCTAAAAAGGCTGATCGAGTTGGGGAACATCCGGATCAGGATTTGACCGGAAAGGTTGGGGGTGGAAGGGGCAGGTTAGCGATGAAGAAAATTTTTAAAAGCTTTCAGAAACTTCAGGATTTAGGAGCGCCTGGCATAAACCCTAACAATCCTAACTTCAATTTTGCTCCTGGAGTTCTGTGCGGAATTGGGGATAATTTAGGTGTTGCTGAAGCTGAGGAGAAAGGCATGGCTGCACCCGGGAATGGAGTGAAATCAAAGAAATTGCCATGGGAGAGGGAGGAGAAAATGGTGATTAGGAGGGCGAAGAAGGAGAAGGTAGTCACAGCTGCAGAACTGAGCCTTGATGCAATGTTGCTGGAACGGCTGAGACATGAAGCTGCATTGGTTAGGAAATGGGTGAAGGTTATGAAAGCTGGGGTTACTCAAGCTGTTGTTGATCAAGTTCAATTGATTTGGAGAGATAATGAGCTCGCATTGCTTAAATTTGATGTTCCATTGTGCCGAAATATGGATAGAGCTCGAGAGATCGTTGAGGTTCGGCTGCTTATTTACGTTTCAATATTAGTGCAATTTAGTTTAACTTTAAGGATGATGTTTTCTTTCATTTTGATATTGGCACCCCGAAACATTTAGTATCAGGACTCAGTTTTAGATCATAGTAGAATATATTTTATGCTGCTGTGGAGGACTAAATTCACGATTATAGAATGCATAAAAAAGAAGATATTTTGTGCAACATAAGCATCAATTCATGTCTGGTGTTACGATTTTGACTCATATAGTCTTATCTTTCAGTGAAGTCTGTCATATGCTAGACATCATTTTACCTTTTTGACATATGGACTATGAGTGACTCAGCTTCAGTTAAGATCTGCATTTCCATTTTTGTTTTTTCTTGTCGTATCATGTATGGTTAAAATGCTGTGCTGGCTTCATCAATGATACAGTACTATATTTCTGAACAGTTAAAGACTGGAGGGCTTGTTGTTTGGGGGAGGAAAGACTTTCTTGCTGTTTATAGAGGGTGCAATTATGGGTCTTGTTTGAGAAATCTTCGAAATGTGAATTACAACTCTACTGGCGATCAAGGAAATTCTTCCTCAACTATTGATTACCAAAATACCATAATTGTTGCTCAAGTAACTTCTGGTGGAAGTAACCCGGATGAGTTGATTCATGTGAGGGATGGTAAATGGGAAAATTTTCATATGGCATCACTATATGAAAGAGAAGCTGATAGGTTACTGGATGAGTTAGGCCCTCGCTTTGTTGATTGGTGGATGCAAAAGCCTTTACCGGTTGATGGAGACATGCTTCCAGCTGTCGTTCCAGGATATATGACACCTTTCAGGCTGTGTCCACCTTTTACTAGCGCAAAGCTTGCAGATGCTGAGCTTACATATTTGAGGAAGCTTGCTCGCCTTCAACCAACTCATTTTGTTCTAGGTTATTACTTTCTTCTCTTGTATTATACTACCCCTGTCCAAAAAAAAATAGACAAGTTATAATTGACATGAATTTTAATGCACCATTGGTAAAGTAAGAGAGAGGGAGGGAAAAAGTGGTGAAAGTAGTGTTAGTGGATTGTGGGTCCACAATTAGAATGATGTTTAAGGTTAATATTTGTTTAAAAATATATAGATTTGGTCTAATTTTGGTGGACACCCCAAAATTAGTCTAATTTTTCTGTACGGAGGTAGTAATATTGTTGTTCTGAACTCAAATCAATTTTAGGTTGGAGTTTCGGATTACTATGCAGCTTGATCCATCTGGTTTACATTTCAGTCCAACAGGCACTAACATGTATATTTTGCATATATGTCTCCATGTAAAATTGCTATACCAATAGTTCTGATAGAATTTTGTTTTTGAGTATTCTGAAGGAAGAAACAGGAATCTCCAAGGACTAGCTGCAGCAATCCTAAAATTGTGGGAAAAAAGCCATATAGCAAAGATCGCTTTAAAGTGGGGAGTCCCAAACACTGACAATGAACAAATGGCTAATGAGCTCAAGGCAAGTCTGGTTGAAATATGATACTGTATGATTTTGATTTTGTATGTCTGTTGTGAGTCAATTTAGTATGTTGCGATATTACAGCATTGGCTATGTTCTAGTATATCTGTTGATGAACGAAAGTCTTAGCTAGGGATGGGTATATGTTTGGATACAAATGTTGAATCAAGCTGAAAGTCTGAAACAAACTATTTTTTAGATTCTCTTAGGTTAAGAAGTGCATAGATAGAAGTCAGTGTTTGGTAATTAGGTTAGTTGGTCTAAAGTATCAATTAAGAGAATGATTTTTGTATATCTATAAAACTGACTTGCTACAAACATCATAGATTTGGAGAATCTAGAAATGTCTACGAACTTCTCCATCTATGGAAGTAGAATTATATTGTCATAGTGAGGGCTAATATGTAGGATCTTTATTAGATATATAATTGATGTGCTAATATGATATCAAAGGTAACCAGCCGCAGAATTTATGTTTGCATCCCTTATCAATAAGGTCATAGAACAACAGTAGAAACAAGCTATGATTTCATGTAAGACTTTCATTACAAATGAAATATTCTCATCTATCACATTGTTCCTGTTGCAGAAACTTACTGGAGGAGTTCTTTTACTGCGTAATAAGTTCTTGATAATTCTCTATAGAGGCAAGGATTTTGTTCCCTCTGAAGTTGCAAAAGTAGTGGCTGAACGAGAAACAGAGCTCACACATTGCCAACTTCATGAAGAAGCTGCCAGACTAAGAGCTAGTGAAAGCTTCTCCATTACTAGCAAACATTTAGTTAGCTCGGACGTCATGGGAACTTTATCTGAGTTTCATAGAATGCAGTCAGAAATTGGGAGCCTGAAGAAAGCGAACACAGAAGTTGATGTTAAGCTGGAAGCTGAAAGGGAAAGATTAGAGAAAGAACTAAAAGATCAAGAACAAAAGCTCTTCCTTGTAAGATTTAGTGTTTCATATTGCGTTTTGTTTTTTACTATTATAGCAAGTAACGTGGAAATACACATTTGTTTACTTTACAGCTTAAGAAGAAGATTGAGAAATCCGCAAAGGTATTAAACAAACTGAGAAATGAATCAAGACTACCTGATGAAGAACCGGATCTGGAGATTATATCCAAAGAGGAAAGAGTGTGCTTGCGTGAGATGGGGTTAAGGATCAGTAGTAGCTTAGTGCTTGGTAAGAAGAAAATCTCATCTTACAATTTTTCTTTACTTATTACTCCCTCCTTTTCCTAAAAATTGGAACTTTTGAAACGACATGGGTTTTAATGCAAAATTGGTAAAGTAAGAGAGGGATAGAAAGAGTTTCTATTTTTAGGAAACGAACCAAAAAAGAAAGAGTTTTTATTTTTAGGAAACGGAGGGGGTATTATTTTCTTATGTTGACAATGGTGTGAATTCCAGTTAATACACACCTGATACGGTGCATGACTCAAAGTTTTATTGTTCTCATAAGTTACCTTAAGTAATTTAATCATGTTCTCAAAACCTGTGTGTCCCCAAAAACTCTCAATATTCACTTTCAATGTGTCGGGATCCAGGACTCTGTTTATACCTATAGCCACCCTAGCTTTGCTTGTTAGTAAGAGCTTTATCAAATCTTGAATAGATTATTTTAATACTATTAGTTACAGCCGAACACATGCATTTTTACTTTTAGGTAATGAGTATGAAACTTTCGTATTGATTTCTCACTCATATGAACTTCTATATGACATGTTATGACTACAGGAAGGTGTGGAGTTTATGATGGTGTCATAGAAGGAATGCATCAACACTGGAAGCACAGAGAAATTGTGAAAGTGATTACGATGCAGAAATCTTTTTTGCAGGTCATGCATACAGCAAAATTTGTTGAGGCAGAAAGTGGTGGGATCTTGGTTGATGTAGTTAAGCTGAAAGAAGGGCATGCGATTATAATTTATCGTGGTAAAAACTATAAACGACCTAAGTCAGCTGCAGTAAATTTGCTGAACAAAAAGGAGGCATTATCCAGGTCACTGGAAATCCAAAGACATGGAGTAAGTATCTCTGAGCTCATAAACATATAGATGAACTTGTCTTTTTTTTTCAGTTTTTTTCTTAGTTCAATAAACTTTAGTTTATTTTTAAAAAAAGAAGGTCATAAACACGTGACACCATTTTTTGCTTGTTTTGCGAATGAGAGTGCTTATACTTTAGCTTTTCCTTCTTCCTCTCCAATAGTCATTGAAGTTCTTCGCCAGGCAACGGGAACAGGCAATCTGTGATATCAAGCAAAAGCTGGTATGTATATTTCTTTTTTACTTTCTGAAATTTGATGCAGTTTTTCAAGAGGATTTATGAATGATGATTGATTAATGATAAACAAATGTTATGAATTGTCTTGACTAAACTGCTTCAATTTTCATCCTCCACACTGTCTCATGTGTGATAACTCTGAGTGACCTTGGATCATATGCACAAATTTGCAGGATGAGCATTCAGAAAAGATAGGATAATTGCTGAAGCTGATAAGTGACATGGGGATTGTGCTGTGAGCCACACGTAGGTTTGAAATTGGCAGCTTTTGGGATGTGCTATCTGTGGTCTGATAAAAGCATTCTGCAGAGGGTTTTTTGGTGAGCCTATAAGTTATACATTCTTTATCACGAGCCATATAAAATTGACCGTAAACGAGGTAATGACAGGACTTGTTGAACTGGGAAATACCATCTATCCTCTCTGCACAAAGTACAATCGGATTCGTTCAGGATACTGAGTTAGCACTTTACATCTGCAGTACTTATAGAAGAAATGTAGGAGAGCTTACCATTGCCGAGAACAAAGGTCAGATCACATCACCTGGTAAGTATATAACTTACTGGGCATAAATTCATAGACTAGAGCCTTATTGTTTCTCTCATAACAAAATCCCAAGAGATTGACAATGTTGACATGGGAGGTTCTACGTATGCTGGCGACCTCATCAACAAATTCTTGTGCATCATCATGGGTTTTCTTTAAGAGCCACAAGCTGGCCATCAGGTAGCTTCCCTTTGTATATAACTCCATAGCCTCCTTTGCCTAGTTTTTCTGTGAAGGACTGTCATTTTTTTTTTTTTTTTCGTCTCAATATCGTTTTGGAGCTAGAGATCCATGCTTGATTACAGATTTGTCAAGACTCTATTGGTTTTTCTTGCCCTGATTACACCATCCACATTGTCTTGTAACACAGTAGATGATGTCGGATATAAGAAGACCAAGGTGGTGTTTGGTCTGGGATGCTGTTATAAGAGCCACAAAGGCTTGAAATGCCGGGTTGCTCAGGCAATCACCATATTATGATTTAAACAACAGCATCCAACTTGCTTAGAACTCCCATGAAAATAGAGAAATTAGAGAACATCACAGAAAGCAAATGAACATACAAGTAGAAGTAAAATGATATGCATAGAATATTTACCTTGTCAATGACAGTAGAATCTAATCCATCTACAAGTTGGTCATCTTCATCTTTTTCCTCTTCCTCTTCAAAATCATCTTCAATTGCACTTCTTCGAGGCTCAAGAGAACCAATTCCTTCAAGAGTCCATCTGCAAGCACAAAGTTAAGCTGATATTCAGAACAGACCAATAAATATTGCACATACATCAAACAAAAGAAACAACCAATGAATGGGCTATCAAACATGGAATATAAATTTTTGCTGAATCAGAAATTAGAAATTGGATATGCTCAAAGAAATGGGTAACTGTGATTTACAAATTTTAGAGGCATGTTCACTTAATAGTTAATACAATAACAATTTCTACTAGTTCATATAATGGTCAATTAGACACTGTAAAATGTTCATTAAACATTATTATCTCAGTGATCATCTTGTTCTGCATTCTCAAGTTCATTGTTCCACCTATAGAGAACCACACTCACCATTCATAACAACAAACAGGTTTAGGCCAAAGATTAAGATGTCTTGGTCAGTAGTTCTACAAATTTAATGGAAACAGGTTAGCGAGATAAAATTGACTGTGGGAGATTCAAATTTAGCATTATGGTAGTAGCTGTTCACATTACCTGCAAACTTAACAGTAAGGAGATTAAAGGTCCACCAAATAATATTTCATCATATAAAGTGAAGATATTACAAGAAAACTGAAATAAACACCTAAACACAATAAGAACCTTTCTCTGTCTGTTATTATCTGTCATTAGTTGTTTTTTTTTTCGGTCTATTCGTTAATACTTGTCACACTTACTTACTTGTTATTGCTTTTGGTAATAAATTTTATATAAGACCAACTCATTTCACTCATATTTTATTATAAAATTAATAAACTATATAAAAGTATAATTCACATTCCGTAACTTTAGTCTACCTATTTTCTTTACATTTTTTAAAACACGAGTCAAATCAACACATGAAAATTAATGGCGGACAAAACAAATATTATGCTTCACTTCTAAATTAATTACTTTAATAATATCGATTGAATAAAAAAAATCAAATACTCCTACAAAATAAATCTGACTAGATATTTTATTAATTTTCAGCCCTATATTATTTTCTCTGTCTGATAAAAATAGTTGCATATGTAATCCAAAAGTGGACAAAACAATCAAAGCAATGAAGATGCACTACAAGTGGAGTATTAATTACAAGAATAATGATTGCATGATAAAGTAATAATGTTACATAAAAAAAACGTATACACCATTCATGATCTTGGTGGCAAACTGGTTATCAAAAGCACTTCACGAGTAATTTTTCCATGTCTAGGTCTTTAAAGCGGTATTTTTCTTACTCTATATATTTAAAAAGTGCAAACTCCATTTTCTTGAACTAATTTTGAAATTCACTTGATTATAATAGGAATTAATTTTGATTTTTAAAGGATACATCAAAATAGAAAAATATAATTACTAGAGATGAAAAATATAGTACTAATTAAATTAATTGATAATGTTTGATAATTAGATCTCTCTATTTAAACAAAGGTCTCCACATTTTTAGGCAGGGAGGTGTTGAGATTAGATACGGAGACACGTCTCCGAGGAACCTTGTCCAAGAGATCAGCATGACCCGACCTTGTGTAAATAGATTTATATGCATTTTGTGATTTAAAAAAATCACAAAATACGTATAAACATTAATGTAATTAGTTTGAGCTTCAGATTTGCTTCACTGACCGTGTAACTTTGTGTATCTCACTTTCTTGCTATTGTTACATGCTTGCATTTTTCACATTCTATTTTCAGAAGAAGGTGGAAATAGAAATGTGATATGTGAGTTGTGAGTGGAGAAGTGTCTGAAGTAAGAAGACGAGGACTACACATAATTCACATGTTTATGATGAGGAATTAAGACTCTCTGAAACTCTAAAGTTAACAGAAATTGAACTAATTTCAAAGAAATAGTATTCATTCTTTTAACGTTTTATTACTACTCGCGATGCAATTAGTGACGCCGCTAATGATGAAACTGATAATTGTATATAGAAATTTGCATACTTAGTTTAATTTTATTGTAATTAACTAATTATTATGGCATTTTTAGTTTTCCCGCTTTTGTTTAATTAATTACTAATTATCGAAATAAAACTTTTCAGATTTTGTTTATTTTTAAAACATTCTTTGATTCGTTGAATAATTAAAGGAGAGACTTCTGGGGCTTTTAATAATTTCAGCTGTGTTTCATTAATTTAAATCCATTTTTGTTATAAGAAAACTCAACGGAAAAAACAACAAATTGAAAAGGTAGAGGATGAATTGGAGGAATGGATACATGTTAGCAACGGAACTCTTCCAACTAAATGCAGAATGAATTGCAAACGGCAATTGAGTTGAAAATCCCAGAGCTTAATCACTGATGATTAACTCCAATTACGTCTGACAGATCGGTACATCACTACACCTCTCTTCTCTCTCCTGATTCGTCCGTCAATTGCAAAGGATCCCACCCGGATGCTGATCATCGCCTTTCTGGATTTGATCCCATTCATTGCTTCAATTCGCAAACCCTGTCTCTCTATTGGCGCCATTGCCCACATCTGGATTGCCTTCTCATTCACATCTCTCATTTTTTCATGAGAATGAATTTTGATGCCGCAAAGAAGGAATCGGTGATCGCGACCTCTTAAAAGGATGTGGTTTTCCTTTTGGCGATCCAGGGATAGACTATCGTTACATGAACTCAGGTACTTCTATATATGCTGCATTCTCTCACGCTATATCATTTTTGCTCTACTTGCTATTTCTCATTTATGAGGACTAGGATACTCTGTATTCAACTTTTTTGGCTGGAGGATTGGCTGAATTAGCCAAGGGATGGTGTTTCAGTTTAACCTGTATTTTGTGCCTGCGCTGCTAATTGGAATCAAAACACAAAGGGGTCTTTCCATCTAGTTACAGTGGAACACTTGTTTATTAACACAAAACTTACTTTTTATGGCTTTGACTTGGCAATGTTCCACTCCTTGATGAAAAAATTGTCTTATGGTTATAAGAAGTGTATTCATGTTACAAAGTTGGGATTTTAAGCATAAGCAAATTTAGTCTTTCTGTTGCTCCATCGTTGCCATTGGAGTCAAAGGATGTCATAGAAGACCAATGCTTGATAGTTAAGATGGGTGGCATATGGGGTATTGCAAAACCTAGTCGGCAGGTGTGTTCGTATTATGGTCCACTGAATTACTGAGTACAAGGTGAAGCAACATCTTATTTAACTATAATAGGTAAATAATGGTGTAGTGTAAAATCATAGGGAATCTGGATGCATTAACTCTAGTGGATGGTGTGTGGTTGCATGAGTGGCACAATAATCGTTTTCCACTTTAGGTATCGCGGCTCTAGAAATTATTGCTATGGTGGTAGCCTGGTAACTTGGGATGACTTATTCCTCAATGTGGTAAGCTAACTGGATTAATACGAACCACATACCAGCGATGGATATGTCTTGCCTCATGCTCTGGATGTGCCACTTCACTGCCTATATCCTAGCAGGCATGTTATTTCTGATGAATCTCTGGCCTATTTAGTTCTTACTGATAAGCTAAAAAGAGCAGTTTGACTACGACAATCAACTTGAAGTGGGCCAGAGCTCAATCAGACTTCTTTACTGGAAGGAATTAAACGAGATAGATTGGATTGGTTTGACAATTACTACAATTATGTCACAAACGTATCTTAATTGTGGAATCTGAGTATGATGACATCTCATGGAAAATTGTATTGAGTTCTTCACATGCATCCTTCTGTTTCTCAAGTGAATAGAGCCCTTGGGAAATGAAATTTCTTTCCCAAAGTGATGCTCTTTTAGGAACCAAACTGTTTTGAGAATTTGCAAAAACTACCTATGTCTCTTCCTTCATGAGAAGGAAGAGATAGGTGGACTATATTTGTTCTTTGAGGGGTGCAAATATCATATATTTACTGCCTTTTTGTGGATGCCCTTGACTATGCAAGCTAGATATTTTGTGCAATCCTAATGCATAGTGGCCCATTTATTATGCATATTCAAGCTCTCAAGAAGCGTAAAACTTATTTTATATTTTCTTATCGAGGGTATATGTTCTTGGTAGTTAGGTTTCTGGTACTTTCCCATTATTTTTATGCATTAAGGCATAGCTTGTAGCTTATATTTTCGAGGAATAAGATTTAGATGAATCAGGCTTGAGGATATTGTATTTCTTTGAGATATCTTAGGGAGATACAGAAGAAAGCTTATATATACTGCCTTTTTGTGGATGCCCTTGACTATGCAAAGTAGATCTTTTGTGTGATCTTAATGCATAATGGCCCATTTATTATGCAGATTCAAGCTCTCAAGAAGCATAAAACTTTATTTTATACTCCCTCCATCCCCCAAAAATTGACAAAGTTGTATATGGCACGGGTTTTAATGTTGAATTGGTAAAGTAAGAGAGAGATAGGAAAAACTAAGAGAGAGGGAGAAAAAGGTAGTGGAAGTAGTGTTAGTGGATTGTGGGGTCCACATTATTAGTGGTGTGTGTTTGTTCAAAACTTTCCTTATTTAGACTTTGTCTAATTTTGGGTGACGGCCAAAAATGGAAAAACTAGTCTATTTTTTGGGTACAGAGGGAGTAATTTCTTACCCATTATTTTTATCAAGGGTATTTGTGCTTGGTAGTTGGGTTTCTATTACTTACCCATTATTTTTATGCATTAAGGCATAACTGGTAGCTTATATTCCAAAAATAAGATTTAGATGAAGGCTTGAGGATATTGAACTTCTTCGAGATATCTTAGGAAGATACTGAAGAATTGTGGAACACTGGGTGTAATGGGCTATATGTTATTGTTCAATATACTTAAATTTCACTAAGAGTAATAATGTAAATATGTAATGCTCCCTCCGACCTTAATAACTGTAGACTATTTTCTTTTTAGTCCGTCCCTGAAAAGTTATGAACTTTATAATTTAGGAAATAGTTGAGTAACACATTACCCCTACTCATCATTACAACTTATACCATTGCAATCCGAAACACTACTAATAATGCGGACCCCACTATCCACTAACACTACTTCACTCTACCTTTTCTCTTCCTCTCTCTTTACCAATTTTGCATTAAAACCCGTGCCCCACAAAATTTTATATTTATCAGGGACGGATGGAGTATATGGTTTTACACAATGGTTGTTTGGACTCCTTATTAGCTGTCTGATTCCCGGGAAGCTTGGAATTTTAGATAGGGAATCATAACTGGGATTGACATTTGGTACCATAGAGTAAGTGCTTATAAAGTGATTAAAATCATTTTTTTTTTGTATCAGTTTCATTAATTTTATCCAACCAAGCTTAGAATGCATCATTCCTATGACTTAAGATGATGTGTTTGTGTTGTTTCTGGTATTTTCTTTGGTACCATCTGAATGTATGTATAATTCTCAAATGCAACATGTATATGTTTGGGTCTCAAGCTTCTCAGTATTTTATTAACTTCTACATGTTCTCTTCCCCAGATTCATAGTTGATCAACTGACAAAAGTTCAAGTCGTGAATGAAGTTAACAAAGTATGTCATTGTCTTGCTATCGCTCTTATGTGTTCAAGTTGGCTAAATTTTGGGTGTTCCTGATGCCGTTTCTTAATCTCATCCTCATGTGCTACATGGCCAGGAGTTTGTCATTGAGGCTTTGAGATCTATTGCAGAGTTGATAACATATGGTGACCAGCATGATGCTGCCTATTTTGAGTGGGTCTTCTGTCCATTATGTGTTTTATATGCTCATATATCCTCTTAAGGTCCGTAACATTTTCTTTTTCATGCAATTCTTATCGTTTTGGTCCCTTTTAGGTTTTTCATGGAGAAACAGGTCATGGGCGAGTGTGTACGCATATTAAGAATATGTGAATCTCTGATTGTCTCACGCCAGCTTTTGCAGACAATGAGCATAATGATACAGAACCTGAAAAATGATCATTCTATATGTAAGCTCTCATAATAACATCTGGTTCTGAAGCACCGTATTTGCCTAGTCTGCCCAGTGCATGGATTCTCTAAGATGTATTTCTTTTCAATATTGTGCAGACTATATGTTTAGAAATGAACATGTTAACTACCTCATAGCATACCCTTTTGACTTCGGAAATGAAGAGTTGTTATCTTATTACATATCCTTCCTAAGGTGTGTCAAAATAGCCCTCTTTCAGTTCTTTGTATTTTTTTTCTTTTATCTCGACCACTCGGTATATCATTTTTTTATTTGGTTTTGCAACTGCTTCTGGACTGAGAAGAGCGATAAGTGGGAAACTGAACAAGGATACAATTTCTCTCCTTGTTAAGACAAAAATTGTAAGTTTATGAGTCTTCTACCAATACTGATGGCAGTGTTGTTTTTCCTAGCACATTCTCTGTAATTTAGTTGTTGTCACTTGTTACAAGCGTGGATTCTTGCAAAACGGGCATATCTTCAACCTGAACTTTGAACTTGCTTTGTGAATCATCATTTATATTCTTAGATTACTATGTCTTCAGAATAGGTTGATTACTAGTATCCACAATTTTATTTTTTGTTTCTATAAAAGAAGAGTTTTGTACACAAATACATAATAGTTACAAGGAGTGCATTTGCATCTGTCATTTTTGTAATCCATGGTAAGAGCTTATCTTTCTGTTATTATTCTAAGTTCATTGATTTAGTCAACCTTCTGAATTGAACACTTGGTTGAAGTATATTTATCGAAAGGTGTTAGAGCTAGGACTACTGAAATTGTGAGTTCTATTTGACTGAAATATTCTGTAGACCTTTTTTGGGTATATGTTTAGTTGGGGTGAGCTTTGTGTCGTACAAATGAGACATGCTACATATATAAATATTTTTATATGTCTGAGTGTGCATAGTTGTAGTTATGGTATCACACTGGTCTTCTTCAGCCTAGGAACTTGAAACGGAAGGAAATAAATATTATGTGAGTATCTTGATTCTACAAGAGATTGTCCTTTGAATTTTTTTGGATTATCATACTGTTTTCACATGACACTACCAACAATTAATGTGAAATTGATTTTAAGAGGCTTGCATCTCTTGAGCAGAACCTAGTAGAGAAGTTCAAAATAAAACTGAAACAAAACAGGCCATTGATGGCTATGTTTTCAAAATTTCAACTAAATAATTTGACATCAATATCTCAAAAAAATGTGTTGCTTTCGCATATCTCATTTTCTTTGTTCTTTTCTCCTTTGCATCCTATTGGTTTTAGGATGAAGTAGTTGATTTTCCCCTTTATGTTGAGGCAATACGGTTTGCTTTCCATGAAGAAAGTATGATCCGAACTGCTGTTCGTACTTTAACATTGAACGTTTATCATGGTGAGTTTTTCTTAATTTGACTTTTGCTTTCATAACCAATATGGTTAAAATCCTACGTTTTAAACAATGAGCTTGACTGATTTGCAGTTGGAGATGACACTGTAAATAGGTTTGTATCTAGGGCCCCACATTCAGATTATTTCCTGCACTTGATCGAATTTTTCCGAGATCGGTGTATCCATTTGAACACAATTGTTTCAAATGCTAAAAAGTAAGATGCTGAATATCATTTGTCCATCTGCAATTTTTTATGTTGTTGCTCACATGAAGAATTATATTTTGAATAGGAGCCAAAGCGCAGAACTTTCATCCTCCATTCTTTCTGCTGTTGACGAGATTGAAGACAATCTCTATTACATTAGTGATGTTGTTTCTGCTGGAATCCCTGATGTTGGGAGGTCGATAATGGACAAAGTTCTGAGGCTTCTGATATTTCCATTGGTTCTCCCATCCCTTGGGACTGAAGCAGTCAATGTACATACTCACCATTCTATTTGCTTGCTCTAATCTATGCTTCTGGAAATTTTCATGAGCTCTTTATATTTGGTTGATTGCCGGTTATGGGTCTATAAAAATATTTTTGTGACTATCTGAGTTGCATATGTTCAGGAACCAAGTCTTGGGGCTGTCACTTCTTTATATTTACTTTGTTGCATTCTGCGCATAGTCAAAATCAAAGATCTGGCAAACATTGTTGTTGCTGCTCTTCTATGTCATCCAGAGATGATTCCTGAGATTTCTGAAGCTAAGATCAATGGTAATATGTTGAGCCATGCTTCTTCGGATGTAGCCAGCCAAAATAAAGATGCAAACAATCAAAATTCCATTTCCGATACCGAAAATCATATACTGCACAGTGCCCTCAATCATAAGTATGGTGGTATGAGGTTTGCTCCGAGGTATTCAATCCTATATCTCACATATAGCTTTATTTGTTTTTTTCATTTTTTCCTTAAAGCATTCTTGGAATACATTGCTTAGCTGCTTTCTTTGGAAATATTATTTTTTATATAGATTACTGATCCCTTTATCAGTCTGCAGTTGAGTCTTAATGTTACATAGTCAATGGGATATGAACTTATTTACATGCAGCACATCCAACACGACTCTAATGCATGCCTTCTATCATTTAGTTATGAGTTCATTATTGCATTATAGAGTAGTGGTCTTGGTAACTATCGGGTAGCGTAGCGTAGCGCAATAGAGAATGATGATCCCCTGTGCATCTTTGTTAAGTGAATAATTGCTGAATAAGGTGAAAGGACTAATAATTCTGTTGCTGGAAATGTTTTCGTCTTATTAAATTAACTTATTGAGATATTGTTAGCTTTTCTGACAGCCACAAAACAAGAGATTTCATTGTACTTTTTTGTTTTAAACCCCAGTATGTTTTATGTGTTCAACTGTACAGGGAAGCTTTGCTTTCATTTGTTGTCAGTGGAGATGAAGTTCAAGTCTCAGGCTCCTTAAATGTTCTAGCAACATTGTTGCAGACTAAAGGTCCTAAAGCTCAAGTTATCTAGCTATTGGCTGATAAGCCTCATAAGCAATTAACTAAGTGAACTTATGCATTTGCAGAACTAGACGAGTCAATTGTTGATGCTCTTGGCATACTTCCGCAATGCAAACAACATAAAAAGAAACTGCTGGTATGTGGTTGGAAGTTTTGTTTCTCTATTTTATCGACTAATAGGGAATTTTTTTAAATAATGTACAATTGGAATCATGAAGTGAAGGGTGGTTATGCTAAAGGCTTTCCCATCATTGTTGAAATGTCTGGAAAAACTGGAGCAAACTTTACCGCTTCAATTTGATACCCTCCTTTTTACAGTATGTATATGTATATTAGAAGACTGATGTTGATGTTTGATGATATTCAAAGTTTTTTCCCTGGGCCAGGAAACAGTAAAGTTTATTTAAGTATGAAAAACTATTTCTTATAGTTCCTCATATGATGTTAAATCACATCTAGCATTATATGACTACAATGACTCACTTGGTGCTCTCAAAATTTGTTCAAGGTTTTTACTCAATTCAGCAGGTTATATGCATTCACCCTCCACTAAGTATCATTGTTTTCCGGTTCTCTCAGATAGTGTTAGGTCATAGTAAATATTCTTCAGTAGCATAATATGTGCTGCTGCCTGCTTTCTTTTTTGTTTGTACTCTTGGGGATGTAGTCTTTTGCAGCTGATAGAACAGCTTACGTGATGTGCACGTTTCAGTAATGCCTGCTTTGTTGTGTGCATACAGCAAGCCTTGGTTGGGGAGGATTCTGCAGAAGAGCAACTTTTCTCCTCAGAAGGTACTAAGGTCAAAGATCGCATCAGTGGTGAATTTGATATCTATCTGCAAAAGTTGAAGGTATATAAATTCCTTTATCTGCTTTTCCCTGTTGAAATTTTTTGTTCGCCTTCTTGAATGAGACATCAATGTTTGGAAAAATGAGATAAAAATATTTTTTTTTTCTAGTGATATACTCCTACTACTTAGTTTTAGTTCTCTGGAGTTGGATTTAGTGACTACCTCCTAAGTTACTTGGTGCTTGAGGGCAGTTTTGCCTCATCGTGTTTTCCTATGGAAAAATTTATTCAGTTTTTTTAGACATTAATTTGCCACATTGTCTTTGTTTTTCTCGACTTTGCCTTCTATCTTGATAAGATTTGAGATCCCGAGGCTCACAACAAGGTTGATATTTATCCAGATTCCACTAACACTTAATGTGGGAAACACTCACATTCGCTATAGACCATGTAGAACAATAAAATATAGACATGCTTGGAAAAATGAAATATATTAGGGAAAAATAGTACTCTCTCCGCCCCTTAAATATAAGAACTATTTCCATTATAGTCTGTCTCTTAAAATTATGCTTTTTCTATTCTCCACTAACAATACTTTAGTCACTTATTCTTTCTATCTCTCTCTCACTTTACTAAGTGTGCATTAAAACCCGTGTCCCTTCAAAAGTTCATATATTTAAGGGACGGAGGGAGTAGTTGATTATTATCACTGTACAAAGCACCTATATTTATTACAAGAGACTAAGCCTGATTAGGACACAACCTACGTGAATACTTATTCAGTAACAGTCCATATGTGACTCTAGAATCATGAATCATTTGTTGACATCACAGCCATCAGAGCAGGATAAACAATCAAGTTCTGAAACATAATGACTTGCCATTTGAAACCACCATCTGGTCATAAATCTAATTTCAGAATGCTGGCTTCTATTGTCTAGAATTTCTTTTTAAGCCAAGCGGATCAATTAACATGGTCGTAAAGTTTTAGCGAAAGCATAGAACTTATTATACCTTGTTTTGTCCAACAGGAGTACGTTGGAATTTCATGTGTACACCCAGAGGTTGGAGCGAGTCCCCGTCTGCATAGATTTCAAGTATGTACTTTTCACATTACAGAAAATAATATTGGTTGCATGCACCCTTTATCTAGCTAATTTAGATAACAAGGGCCAGTGCCATGGCTCATTTGTATTGGCTTGATTATGTCAGTTTCATGAAGTGCTAGGCTCACTTGTGGGTGCATGCATAATTTTGAGCAGGTCTTTCAGAAATAATCTTTATAATGAAATTATAAACTTAATGCAGTCCATTTGGTGAATTTGTTAAATTTGCTGCTGCAAACAGATAAAAGTATTCTGAGTCTCAGTGGGAAAAAGTTAACTTTTTCCCTTGTATAATGATCTTGTTTCCCCTCGATATTCCACGAATGTAGATCTAATAATTCCTGGTCCAACCCCTTTGAGGAAACCGAATCAATTTACACACTTAGTTGTATCCCTTGGTACTGCTTAATAAACAGCAAACCAAACTGGCTTTAAGAGAATAATTCTTACTTAGAAATTATAAGAATATTGTCTTGTGGTAAAATGAAAAATTGGGCCCACCTTATTTTTTGTTTTGCTATATAATCTGAAGAGTTTTTGTTTGTTTCATGCTTTTCAGTTCAAATGCTCTTGTAATGGGTTATTGGTCTCATTTTTAGGTACTCGATTCTTTGGTTAGTCTCTTCTGCAGATCAAACATCTCTGCAGAAACATTGTGGCATGGTGGTTGGCTTTTGCGGCAGTTGTTACCTTACAGCAAAGCGGAGTTCAACAGTCATCATCTTACTTTACTTACCGTAAGTGACAATACAAGTAAACTTTCAGCTGGATATCTGTTACCCTAATTGTCGGGAAGTTTTAGTCATCTTATGGTCACTTGAGTAGATCTCTGGAAAATGATACTCCATTGGCGACTTAACATCACCATTTGTAATCATATAGTTGGTCCTCCTTATGGTCATGCTGGAATATGGATGAAAGGTTCACTAAGCAACCGTACATTTCTAATAAATATTTTGTGGTATTCTTATGGTTATAAGTATACTGTTAGAAAATAGTTGAGCATATAATGACGGGACATCTGTCTGTAGGATTCATTTCACCATTCCACTGCTCGTGTTCTAGAGGAGGCCAGAGGAACTTGGTTTGATCTGTTATTGGCAGTTATTTGTGACCAGTGGAGAAAGTGCAAAAGAGGTATGCCTTTTTCTCTCTCTTTTTCTCCTATTGAACTAAGAATGATTTGTCGTGTGGCTAATAACTCATGGTAAATAATCTATCTGTTCAGCAAATGAGGTTCTTTTCTCCTATTAACTAAGAATGATTTGTCATGTGGCTTGTAACTTGGTAAACAATCTATCTGTTCAGCAATTGAGGCATCTTCTCTACGAAAAGATCCAAAGTGTATTCTATTGCCGCCATTCAAGTCTGCCTATGACGGTCATTCTCTCTCTCCCCTCTCCCCCACATGAGTGATCTGAGAATGTTTTTAGGAACATGCATCTTATTGTTATTCTTCTGTCTTTCAGAGCATGCATCATCTGAATCATCATTTGCTGCTGGAGAGAGAATGTGTGAAGCAGTGAAGGTTTGTCCTTCAGTAATAATATTTTGTTTATATTTGGATTAAGTCTACAGAGTCTGCTTTATTAGACATAGATTGGATGCATGAAATGTCATGTACTTCTGTAGACAACCACTGTATATTGACAAAGTTCTCACCTCCATAGGTGTTTGCGCTGCTTCATCATCTCCACATTTTCTCGCTTGGTAAAGTTTTGCCAGATCAACCTCCTGTATTCTCTGAGGTTGATACTCCAGAGAAGTCCAGAGCAAGGAATGCTGGTTTAAATCTTCCAGAACTTAAACCGAATGCTGAAATCAATCTTGGTAAATCAGATATGAATTGCATCTTGTTTGCGCGCTTCCATCATTTTACATGTCATTTCCCTGACTTTGCATTCCCAGAAGCCTCAACAGGCCAACTATAAGGACTGAGCATGCATGTGAATAATTGAGTTCAGTCCAAAGTTTTGTTGTCACTTGCTTTCTTCTAATTGACCTGGTTTCCTGTTTATCTATAGTGGGTGCAATCTCATGTCGAATTGCATTTGAAAGGGGTAAAGAACGTCATTTCCTCTTTCTAGCCCTCTCTATGAGTAGCTGTGGTTGGCTTGTCCTTGCGGAGGAATTACCAGTGAAACCGGGGCGAGGATTGGTACGAGTTGTGGCACCATTGGCTGGATGTAATGTGAGTTGCCATCTCAAATAAATCTTTACCAAATGATTAAAGATCAGTGTGTAATCATGCTAAGAAAATGCATCACTGAACCCTATTCAGAAAAATATTTGTGGGTTGTGAACACATGAGAGATGAGAGTAGCCTTCCTCCCTCATCTTATCAGATGATCTCTTAATCTTTATGTACTAGTGAGCATATTTTCAAGTTACATCTTTGTGCTTTCACTTGGTATTTTATCCATTTGTTTAAAATGCCTTGTGTTAGGACATACTGTTTCTTACCTAACAAAAGATTATTGAACTCAAAGGATATGGCAGCTGATTGATTCCATATAAACATACTTGGTTTTTTTCTTTCAGCCAAGAGTAGACGATAAACATTTAAAGTGGCTGCACCTTCGAATCCGTCCTTCCTCATTCCCATTTACAGACACTGCTATGTATGCTGGACATGGCAAGGTAAAATCTAAAGCTTTGGTTGACGGAAGGTGGACTCTGGCGTTCCAGGATGAGGAATCCTGCAAGAATGCAATGTCTATGGTTGTAGAGGAAATGGAACTGCAAAGTTGCATGGTGGAGAAAAGTCTAGAACCTTTACTAGAACTTGATAGAAGTAACGACGATTCGAGACTTTCTGAGCGTGTGGAGGATGATAACACAATGTAACGGTGGACCTCATGTTATTTGCAGATGTTTGAATGCGCGGTTAGTTTTCCCGGAAGATAACAAAGGTGAGGTTTCAAGCAGCCTCATGTATGTGAGTTGTGTTCCAAAAGAATCGTCAGGTACAGAATGTATAATAGAGCATGTAGTAGTCAGTGCCATTCTTTGTATATAATAATATACTTATATGGAGTAGTAGATTACATATATATACGCTGTGTCTTTTGTATGTGAGATTCTTTGACCAATTTCATCTCCGGCAGCCAGTTTTATGAGCTTTTGTAACAGTACATAGTTTTTCAAGAGCTTATGAAAGAGAAAGTTCATTCTTTTCTAGCCTTTTTATAGTAGTAGTAGCAAGCAGTGCTCTCTCTTCCCTTTCATATTTTCTTTGATAATTATGAAAAATATTTGTCAAAGTCCATCGCATGCTCGGTGATGAGTGTATATTGAATTGTTTGGGACTCTCTCTCTCTCTCATGATTGCAATTTTTAGAGTTTCAAAGCAGAGGGTGCATGTTTTGGGACCAAATTCAAAGCACCATGTGTCAAACTGCATTTTCAAGAAGATGCACAGCAGGAAGATGTATCTAAGCAGACAAAAAAATTTTGAGGATCCAAAAAGCAAAAACTTTGAAGATATTTGATTGACCTAATTTACCTATATTAAGGATGGTTATGATTTAATCACGTCATTGTGAAAAAAACTTAATGATGTCAAATCTCAGTTCACATTATGGATAACTTCCTGTGAAAGTGAAAATTTCAGAAAAATAAATTTCCCCCCTCACCGAATCAAACCCTGGACCAAAGATTCAGATACTACTCTAGTAAAGAGATGAATCCACCTTAAATCTTCACCATCTATAGGCTGAAGACTGAAAATAGTTCATACTCCCTCCCATCCTCGTTAAATGTTTCGTACCCGAGTTTTAAGAAATTGTTTGACTATATTAATAAAAGTGGGTAGAAAAAAGTTAGTGGAATGTAGGTCCTACTTTTATATAGTATTAATTTTATAATAAAATGTGAGTAGGAATGAGTTAGTAAATGTAGAGTTCAATACAAAATATTATAAAAGTGAAATAAGACATTTATTAAGGACCGTCCAAATAAAAAAAAATATGAGGTATTTAATGGGACTAGAGGAGAGTATTCACTTATTTTTAATCAACGTTTAATGAGAAAGTAACTCTCTCCGTCTAGGCTAAGATGACACATTTCTTAGTCAATATAGGATTTTATGACTTGTTGGTTAATGTATTTAATTTAAGAGAGAAAGAGTTGTGTAATTGTGTAAGTATTAAATGGAGTGAGAAAGAGAGTTGAATAATCAACTAGAGTGAGAAAAAATGTGGTTGAGTGTATTAATTGAAGAAAGAAAGTTACCAAAAATAGAAATGTGTTATCTTGGTTTGACGTGAATCTGTGTGTTCACAATCATAGAATACAACGATATCGAGGGTCATGGGTTGATTGGGGTCCGAGAAGATGTAGACACATGACAAGAAACCAAGTGAAACTGGAATTTAATTTAAATAGTAATTTGCTTATCAAGATGACATCCAAAATCGACTCTACAAGCACCATTGTCTTCGTCTTCAAAAGGCTTCACGTGAGTACCTTGCACGCCCGAATTAGAGTCCAGGAAAAGAAGTTATAGTCATTTTAAGAAAGTCACGCAATGCTGAAAGAAACGCGCGGACGGGCGTTTTGCCTACAAAAATCGCCCGGTCGAGCGTGTTTGTCGAGTATCATGTTTTTGTCCAGAAAGTTTGCGCGGGCGGGTGTCGGGCACCTAGGTCGGACGATTTTCCCGAAAGGGCTCATTTTTTACCAAAACTTGTTTTATTTTGATCTTTTTAGACTCCTAGTATAAATACTTTTGTTAGGGTTCACTTCATGACAGCTTTTGAATGATATTGTAAGAACAAAAACTTAATTTGTGAGCGGCATCTTCATTTTTGAAAATTTATCAAAATCTTTCTTGCTTTGGTGAAAGGTATCTTGTGTTGTCTTCATTGTTTTGTGGAACGTCCATAGGTTCTAAACATTTATTTAAATCATAGCATCTTGGTCCTCTTTCTTTTATACTACCATTTTTATTATTTCATTTGTTGTTGTGTTATTTGGTTACTTGAAAAGTCTGGGAATGTGTATGGAATCATTAAGATTCATATTATAGTTTGAACAAATTAAAAAGAAAAATACTCCCTTCATCCCATTTAAAATGAAATATTTGGGAATTGACATAGGATTTTATGTAGTGTTGTTTGTGAGTTAAGTTAAAGTAAAAAAATAAAAATTAATAGGATAACCTAGAAAGGAAAACGTTGCATTTTTAATAGGACATAGAGAGCATGTTATTTAGTCTTGTTTATCCATTATATTAGGTCATATAGCAAACGCGATTACTTAATAAGTCAAGGAAAATGAAAGGCAATCCAGTGAGTCACCAACATTTGCTAAAAAAGAGAAGAAAGATCACATCAAAATCTCTACTTTCCCGATTTGGATTGTTTGTTGCACAGCTTTTGCTGCACGCTGTTTAGCTGCTTCGTTTTCATGTGACACCTGTTAATATTTTACTTCTTCCTTTCTATTTCGGCGTCTCGGTGGCATTTTATCATATGAATACTCAATATTCCCTCGAAGATGACACTACATTTTGGGCACATTAAAATAAAGAAAATAGATAATACTCGTCCATTTCAAGTAATATAGATATTTTTTTCTGCACTCATTTTAGAAAAAATATAACAAATGGTTAAAGTAGAGAGAAAGTAAAATAAGAGAAAAAATAATATAGAGAAAAGTCTTATCTACAATATTCTCTCTCTTACTTTACTAATTCTCCATTTTAACTATTTATAAAAAAAATTTCAAAACGAGTGCGCAAAATGGAGTGTCTCTATTATAATGGAACGGAGGAAGTAGTATTATATTCTCTCATTCCACTGTTATGAAAATCAATTCAATATTAGGAGTGTCAATTCAGTTTTAGTTTTACTATAAGGCCATGTTTGGTTGTCAGGATTCTATCTGAAAAAGTAATCTGATTCCTTATATTTAAAATTTTTGTGTTTGTTTCGGTTTTTAACAAACTGGGAAAGTAATAAGAATCCCGAGAACAAGGAAAGTTAGTACAACTTTCTAGGATTCTGAATCCTAGCTTTTCTTAGGGTATTCTTTTTCCCAGTTTTAGGATTCTTACATATTTAATGCAATATAATATTATTATTATTATTATTAAATATAATAAATAACTATATTAAATTTATCATAATTATAACTATATTATTATAATATATATAATTGTTATTATCATACTAATAATAATTAATAATTTATTAAATAATTAAAATGTAATTATATAATATAAAGCATATAATAATAATAATTATTCATTATAAAATCGTAGTGAAATTTTAAAGTATAAAATTGTTTAATTACAATATCTATAAATATAATAATAATAATAATAATAATAATAATAATAATAATAATAATAATAATAATAATAGTTATATTTATTATTATAAATATTTATAATTATAATACTCCATGTACCAATAATGTTTATACATTATGGATGATTCATATTTAAACTGTCCATCACAATAATAATATAATAATATAATTATTATTATTTGAAATTAATAATTATTAATGAATTTATATTATTATTTTTTTAATAAAAAATAATAAGTACTAGTATATTTTTAGTTTGGTGTTTAAATCCCAATATAAAGTATAAAATCTTGATATTTTTCAAACAGTGAAAAGTGAAGTTATTTGGAATCATATTCCCGGGATTCATTTTTCCAGAAATCATTTTCCTTGCCAACTTTACTTTCTCGTCAACCAAACATGGCCTAATAGTAAATAGGTATTACATTTCGCTAAGTTCGTACATATTTTAGTATAAAATTAAAAATGTATAAAGTGAGATTCACATAACTATTTTTCTATTATTATTTTTTAAAATTCGTCAATAGAAGAGTATTCTTTATAAAATGAACCATCTTTGACTAAAATAGAAAGCGATTTTTTTATTATATCCTACTCAAAATAATGTACTTTTAAAAATTTAAACATTACTTTCTCTATTTTACCTATTCTTACAAATTTGTTCGAATTTACATGTAGTTTTTGAAATGTACATTAATTATAGAAGGGATACTGCCTCTAAACTTATCAACTTTGGCAAAACTTTGGTAGTAGTATTTTTTATGAATTTTAAAATTAGTCTAAATTTTAAAATATCACAAACTTTTTAATCCCCAAATAAGATATATTCGACAAAAACTTACTTATTATATTTGGACAAGTTGTGAAATGTTTATTACTTCATTTTAGATCACTTTTTAAGTTCACGACAAGTAGGATAAAAAGTCACATAGAAAATTACGTTGTTTTAATAGTGTCAAGTAAGATAAAAAAAATGCACGTAAGTTAGTCGGATGTGATGAATGATATATCGTGGTGAATAAACAAGCAAAAAAGTTTGTGAAATTTTATACCAATTTTAAAGTTGGTAGAAAATATAAAAGTTTTGGCTAACATTGATGGTTTTAAGGACCAATATACCTTAATAAAATAAAATTACTCTCTTCGTCCCATAATAAGACGCATATTTAACTATTTGGTTCCTTCCACAATAAGAGTCACATTTTACTTTTATCATAAATAGATAGTACTCTAGTAGGTCTCACTATCTACAAATTCACTTCACTCATATTCTACTATAAAACTAATATAAAAAAGTAGACCTCTTATTCTATTAACTTTTTCAATCCACTATTCTTTACATTTCATAAAACTCGCGTCCACACTAAATATGACTTCTATTGTGGGACGATGGGAGTAAATCTAAAATAATACTATAAAGTAGCATGAAATATATTAGTGGAGTATAATATAGTCTAATAATCAATTTATACAAGTATCTTAATTTGATAGTACTTAATTAGTACTCCACTATTTAATAAGCCTAAATTGAGATGAGTTCTTAATTACAGAAAATGAGAAAGAAATAGCTTAAATAAATAAATAAAGTTATAAAGGCATGAAATGTTGGGTGGATAATGATCGAATATAACCAAAAGATATTTGTCACTGTAACCCTTTACCCAAATAAAATAAATAGTAGTCCACTATTGATATTTAGATAATACTTCGCCAGTCAATGAAAAACCATACTGTAATCGGTATGAATTTTTAATATAATAATTAGTGGTATGAGTAGTAAAATAAAAAACCTCACTCCTTTTTAAAAAATAAATAAAGACCTCACTTTAATTATGTGATGAATTTATGATAAATTGCGTGAATCTTATTATTACAAGTAAAAAGTGATATTTTTTTGTAAACAGGCTCAAAGAAAATTAGACAAAGTTTATGGTGAAGAAATAGTGATTGGATGAATAAACTTCCAGATGTACACTAGATAATGCTAAGATAATCCCACTCTACCATAAAGAAATTTGAAGTATATAATAATAATAATGCACAATTAAAAGATAACTCAATGATTGAAGTAATATCAGAATGAAAATATCAATAAAGGATATGTATAGTGTGATTTGCATGATTGACTGGGTAGGCAACAACAACAATATAAGAAATGATTTGGATGTGTGGTATTAATCAAAAGACAACATTCCTCTTCATATCTTTTTCTTTTTCTCCTTTGTCGTATCTAAACTTTGATGCTTCAAAAATTTAATCTCTTTTCTTTAAAATAAGTACTGTATTTTTTTTGAGAGAATAAGAGAAATACTAATCACGAAATGTTGAGTTGTTATCGTGATACCAATAAATAATTATAAAATCAATGTGGGGAGGAAGACTAGTTTTGACCAGTCTAAAATTGGCCCCACATATCCATGGTCCAAATTGTTCGTTTGGTTCGACTCTTAATTTTATTAATTTGATGCCATTTTTAAGACGTAGAATTTAGGTTCTTAATCAGAGTGTTGGATCCATTCACATTTCCACATGTGTGTAGTGTAATCGAATTGAGCTACTATCCTTCTTAAGTTAAATTAATTCAATATTTTCCGAATAATTTGATTTCACAAGCTTAATTTAGTTGAGTCCGAAAAAACTTTTCATTTAGATAAATAAAATTAATGAAAGACTTATGTACTTACTCCAATTGAAAGACTAAAAACTGTACGCATTAATAGTGTAAGATGTTAATTTTGTATACTCCGATGCATTTTTTCTTGACGCATGCTCCTATGCCAACTAATTAATAAAAGAAATTAATAATCTACATTGACTGATACTATAGTTTTGAAATATTATGGGAAATTTACTTATTTGATTCTAATGACACACTTATATATTACTACTAACTTTTAAAATTATCGTAGTAGTACTTAATTGCAAACTGGAGCAGTTGAAACCTTAGATCATACTACAAAGTTTAACTACATAGTTTGTTAAACTTTGTAAATCACAATTTGGTCGGCTAAGAAAATTCTACCTCCATTAGACTTGTTTAACTACAATCTTAATCATTAAAAGTTAGCTTCTATCTAGATTTTTAACACCCTTTTATCAAGGAAGTCATGAGGTAATTCTTAATCAAATAAACATATATAAAAAGTTGTTGGAAAATATGCGTTTAATTACTAGAAGTTAACATTAAGAAAATGCCAAATATAACATCACAAGATATTTTGATAGAAAATATTGATTTAAATTTACATAGTACATGTAGAACAAATTCATTGTTAGGTATATATACTCCCTCCATCCACGAATATGACGACTGTTCTTTCTATTTTAGTACATCCGTGAATATAAGTCCCGATTTATAATTACTATAAATGATAAAGATGTCTCACATTCCACTGACTCATTTCACTCGCATATCATAAAACTAATAAACACAAGTGTGACCCATATTCCATTAACTTTCCTCCAGGGGCGTATCTACCCTTTGTGTAGATGGGGCAATTGCCCCTCCTCACCCCCACAAATCCTTTTAAATTTTGGTACAAATTTCCAAATATATATCAACTTCTTCACTAAATGCCCCCTTATTATAATTTATAAAATTACCATAGATATAATTTTGCCCCCTTTGGCATGATTTTCTGGCTACGCCCCTGCTTTCCTCTACCCATTTTTTTTAACATTTTAAAAACTCGCATTGGAAAGAAATGAGACTCTTATTAGTGGAAGAGGGGATCATATATTTATATTTTTCAATGGGAGAGAAAAAGATCTTGGAAAAATGTCGGACAGGGGTAAGATGGTCTTTCTGTGATGCAAAACACAGACCACTTTTGAGCTTTGACACATCTCTCTCTGCATTTGCAAAATGGACTTGTCTTTCCAATATTAAAACGACGTCCAAAACTCACAACAAAAAATATCCATGATTTTTATGCTCAAATCTTCTGCTCAAGTGACGTCATCTTCCCGACCACTCCCTATTAAATGTGAGCTTCACTTGCTCTTCTTTTTCTGTAGACTTAAAATATATAGTTAATTGTTCATCCTTGTTTTTGTTTTTAACAGAGGAGGATGGGGCATGTATCAACAATTTTGAATGGTTTAATGAGAAGAAGGAGACGAGCAAAGCAGGATTGTGATAGAAATGGAAGAGACGCCGCAGATAGGATGGCCAGAGATGCCCGGAAAAATGAGGTGGTGTTGAGGAGCTCAGGCACTCTCAATTCCGCTTCTGTTTTCTCAAAGAGAGGCGACAAGCCCACCAACCAAGACCGCTGCATTGTTTGGGAGGTATCTATCTATCTATGTTATATGCATGGCAGTAATAGCATGATGATCTTGTTGAATTATAGGATTTTGGATGCCAACGTGACATGATCTTCTGTGGGATATTCGACGGCCACGGTCCCTGGGGCCATTTTGTGGCGAATCAAGTGAGAGAGGCGATGCCCTCCTCTCTCCTCTCCACTTGGCAACACACGCTAATTGCTCAAGCTTCCTCCGATAAAAACAAGCTTCATCACTTCAACATATGGAAACACTCGTATCTCAAGACATGCGCTGCTATCGATAAGGAGCTTCAGCACAATGGCAGCATCGATGCATTCTACAGCGGAACCACTGCCTTAACCATTGTTAAACAGGTACTCCTACTATATAATAATATCTTAAAACTCTTTATTAGCCTTGATTTAAAACTTGTTTTGTGAAATAGGGAGATGACATATTCATAGCCAACGTCGGGGACTGCCGCGCTGTGTTGGGAACTTACTCTGAGAGTGAGAGTAGTGGCAGCAAATTGGTGGCAGAGCAGCTCACGATTGACATGAAGCCTAACCTACCTCGTTAGTGTCCACTTAATTATGATCATTTCTCATAATCAGAATATTGCTGATTAATTACTTGACAGAGGAGGCTGCTCGGATTAGTGAGTGCAACGGGCGGGTGTACAGCATGGATGACGAATGCGGTGTGCCTAGGCTGTGGCTGCCACACGAGGAGTCCCCGGGGCTGGCCATATCCAGGGCCTTCGGGGACTACTGCGCTAAGGACTTTGGCCTCATTTCTGTGCCTCACATCACTCACAGGCGCATAACTACTCATGACCACTTTATTGTGCTCGCAACAGATGGGGTATTATCATGTATTGGTTTTAATTGATTGTTTATTTATTGGTTGATGAATCAACTGAATTAATGATTAATTGAAGGTTTGGGATGTTATATCGAATGAAGAAGCAGTGGAAATCGTAGTAGGAACAGAAAGGGAGAAATCTGGGAAGCGTTTGGTGGAGTGCGCTGCTCGTGCGTGGAAGCGGAAGAGAAAGGGGATCGCCATGGATGATATCTCTGCCATTGTACTTTTCCTCCATTCTAATTTCTAAGCTCACTCCAACATTTTCGTCTAACCTGTGTATTATGTACTATCTATCAATCTATATCCTACTTTAGTGATCTACTGAGTTTTATAAATATACCTAGCAAACAGTCACATTTTTTGGTTTTTGAGTGATAAATACTCCCTCAGTAACAAAATAAAAATTATCCAACCACGGTATATGTTCAACCAATCCTACACGGAATGAGTTTAACTTAATTCGTTTATATCTCCACATACAAAAAGATGTACTAATATCTTTGCTAGGGTGGTTGTCTATATTAAGCATTTTGATTCACAATATAAACCTGCAGCCATTATTTAGCATATGCAGGAAAAGAATCTAAATAACCTACAAGAAATTGTGGTAGATCTTGTTTATAGTAGATGACAGTGAGAAGATTGACCTGATTGAATTAGATTTATTTAAGAGTGTTACACATTTTGTAATTAAATGCAATCTTCAAATGTGTAACTAGTTCACATTTACCAAATGCATACTAGCATGCAAAACCAGAACTAGAGGAATTTACTTCTCGCATATTGTCCCATTTTTAGAATTTTGCTCCAAGAACGAATGTGATACAAATGCGAGAAGCTGTAGTTGCTTTAATTAATTTTTACTGATAAATGGAGTATATAAATTTGAGAAAAAAAAATCAAGAAATTATTATATGCCATACTAAGACATCCAGAGTGTCCACGGTGGTGGCGCTGCGGCGGATGGAGCGGAGCCGCAAACGCGGCGTGGAAGGGGCGGTTTACCGGTGACTGGTGCGGCGGTCCACTGCAGACAGCCGGTTGCGGCGGCGCCGGCAGTGTAAATTTTTTAATTTTATTTATTTATTTATTTTTTCTGATTTTATTTCTATAAAATATCTATTCTCAATTCATTTTTTTTTATTCTATTCCATTTTATTTATTTTTTTCAATTAATTTTATTCAAGTTCAATTAAAATATATCAACAATCGCTAAAATAAGTTAAAATATACTACTAATAATTGGTAAAATAAGGTGAGTCGTGAATGAGCATCCGCCGTGGACCATTTACAGTTAAATTTGATTGGATACTGAAATTCGAGTAGAGAACGATGCAGGAATAGCTTTTAATTTTTAGGACTCCACGCCCAACACAACCATCCATCTTCACCACTGCTCCATCCATCCACCCATAAATAAATTGAATTGAAACACAAACCATAATTAAATTGATCTTATGCTTCTTCTGAGTGGCGTTGCTCTTAAAAATCCACATATTTTTGTTGGGCAATGGCGTTGCGCGCAAAAGGCGAGATTTTCAAGGCTTTCACAGACGTTATTGGGGCTTGTTAAATTTATGTTGTTTGCTGTGATCGTTTTTTATTTTTATGTGAATTTGCTTGTAAATCATCATGTATTATACTGCACAAGACAGGTTTGGATGCAGTAGTGAATAGATTTTTAGACGCCACAGGTCTTTGAGGGCTTATGCTAGATGGTATTCTATTTGTGTGTGGGGGCATATTTCTATGCAGAATTTGGAGTTGCACTACTGAACCGGACACATTTTTAGGAAATTTCTGTTTTTGAATTAAAACGTTCAAATTAGACATCGTGTGTGCATTTTTTTGGTATGTGTGTGTATGTGTCAACGAGCTTTAATTCACGGGAAGTGGAATATTAGGTAGAGGGGCAAGGTCTTCTAGTTGAAATTGCTATACTAAAGATTGATTTAGTGAACTGATGGTAGTTCTTGATCTATTTCTAAGTATTGAAACTACTTTATGGTGTGCTTATTGCAAATTTCTTACTCCTCTTGCCTCAATACTTGGAAGTTGAAACTTGTAGCCTTGACACATTTAGATGAAGATAGCATGAACGTTTCCTGCTTTTCTCATAGCTAACAGATTTGGACACGAACCATTGGTTCTTTTCTGTTGCCCAAGATAATTGGCTTTGGGACCTCACCAGTTCAATCAGCAAGTTACTGAATAACACATATTTTTCTACCTCGGAGTGATAAGCTACTAGTATAATAATGCTATGCAAGTTCTGGCTCTTACACTTAGTTATGATTGTGTTACAGTTCTACAGAAGAAGGCAGAAAAGTTTGAACTTAAGAAATTGCAGGCTATTAAAGTAACTAAGGAAGGAGTATCTTCCCTTGACACCCTGCTTCAAGATGTTTATGTCAATCGGCGCCCAAAGCAAACTGATTATGAAGCTCGAAAAGATTTAATTCGCGTCTTCAATGAGATAGCAAAGGAACTTTATGGTAACCTCTCTGCCTTTATGGGATTTCATTGCCTTACAGCACTTCTTGAAAGGCCTTGATTTTGTTATCATTTGTGTTATTTTCTGGAAGAAGCCAGGGTTATGTATTCTCCTTTCAAATTGAACCATGAACTTGCTAGTGTAGTTCATATTATCTACTCGTTCTCTTTAAATATGTCATATGAATGTATATGAATTATGTTGATATTTCTTGTTAATGTTTGTCTTTTCAGGCACCTCAAAGGATATTCCCATAGTAGTGGAATTTGGTTCTTTTGTAATGGATCTTTTCAGCACTGCAAGTGATCTGGACCTCTCGGTAAATTTTAACACCGGTGGAGTTGATTTTCCACGTGAAAAGAAGATCCAGACTTTGAGAAAGTTTGCAAGAAAGCTGTACGCTATACAGAGTATAATTTCCAGTTCACATTTTTGCTTATTCTTACAATTTTAATATTTCATTGTATTTCGGAATATATATCTTGTTGACTTTGAAAGGAATATATTTCTTTCTAATTTAACCTTAAAAAGTAGAATACAGTTATCAAAGGACAACCAGTATTTACTTTTTTATTGCAAAACCAACTTGAAGGAACTTGAGTATCGTTGAACTTTACCAAGTTCAATTTGGATACATTTTTACATTTTCACACTTAAGTGGCCTTTTCCTGCCAAAACTATTCTTGTGTAAAATTCAAATAGTATGGGGCATATTTCTTCTTTAGGTATGGGGCATGTTTCCGGTGTCCTTCCTATCACTACTGCAAAGGTACCCATTCTGAAATGTGTTGACTGTGGAACTGGAGTTGAGTGTGATATATCAGTCGAAAATAGAGATGGGATTTCAAAATCAAAGATTATTTGGATGATCTCATCCATTGATGAAAGGTTTAAAAAGCTTAGCTTTTTGGTAAGACATCATCTCCAACTCTCTGTTAGTATGTTTTATTATGCCATTTACCATTTCAGCCTTTAGTTATCCATATTTGATCTTTACAGTGCGGACCATTCCATTTTTGTTTGCTATTTTTGGGTTGGACAATGTGATGGCAATTTCGTAGAAATGTGCCTTGTAATCTTATTATGGTAGATATGTATTTTTTTACTATGTCGAGTTCTGAATCCGCTCTTGATAATATTGACTGCAGACCTAAATTCTCACCAATCATTAGGGTCATCTCATATACCAGTTTAAATTGTGAAGGATCTTCTAGGTTTTCATGGAGCACTGCTAACAACTAAGACTCATATAGTCAGTTTGTACTCAGTTTATTAGTTTATTGTCTGTTGGCTACTTTTAGATCTTTTTATTGTTCATTGAAAATGAACTTCTGATATTTTGTTGCCAGTGCCACCCTAACACTTGCCTATTTCCCTGTTCAAAGTCCTGTGGGCTTGTGATGCCCTTCTGGCACTGGAATTGAATTATGTGGTGGTTGATTTGAAAGGCATGGTAATGAATTTGGTGCTACAGAAATGGATAAAAAGAATGAGAGGTGATGGGCCTGAAGGTGGTCATTGCGCTACACATGAAAATTATGCGTAATAAATAATTTCAAAGGATTAAGGAACGACTCTTGCTAGAGCTGATGTCTCCTTCAATATAGCTTGTCACAGTTGACTTTCCAATTCTAGTTTTAGAAGATCAATATTTATGCATTTTCTAGCCTTTCCTACAGAGAGTAACTGAGGATTGTTACAACTTACGTGTCATATTTTTGTTGTTCACTAATAAATTCTAATGAACATCAACTTATCTTCCTCACAGATGAAGAATTGGGCTAAAGCATACAACATCAACAGTTCAAAAGATAAAACCCTTAATTCTCTCTCCATAATTCTCTTGGTCGCATTTCATTTACAGGTATTGTTTTTTGGTGCACATTCCATGCCTGTATTATATCTGTCGTTGCAATTTGTCATGTTTCTTGCTTTATGGTTTGTTCTTATTGTCATTTTTCTTTTTCTTGTTGGTTTGGGGTTCAGTTGTTACAGACATACAAGCTAATGCCCTTTTGGGTCCATGCTTGGCCAGGACGTGTTTCTTAATATGTTTTCATTTTAAGGAAAAAGTATCAATTAAATCGGTTTTAGAGACGAACATTGAACATATACTGTAATAGACATGCCTTCAAATGACTATACACAGTATCAGATATATATATGCGGATACTTGTGAGACATAACTGCACATGTGCTCAGATAAAATAACATCAGTTGACAAACTCTGCCACTTAGTGTAGTAGTTTCTTATAAAAGAAAATAAAAATCTAAAAAGAATCTCCATCAAGTTCAGTGTGGATACATGTAAGTGGAAAACATAGCATCACCTTTCACAAGCACACTCAGTTCTTTAGCCAATATCTTATCCCCCTTTCATCTTTCCGTCTTTCTTTGATTCTTCTTCCTAACTTTTTATTCTCTTCTCTTTCTTCTTCTTCTTTTTTTTTCGTTAAACGCTTTTCAGTCAAAATTCTTAGATATCTGAGTTGTCAAGCCTATTGCAGGCTAACAATTAAAAAGGCAGACTAAGGAGAAGATGCGTTAAAACAATCTTATAGACTTGGTGGTTTATCAATATAATGGGACTGGTAGAAAAAGAATGATAAGGATCTTCAGTTTTTCATTTTTCGAGTTGGCTTTGGGCAATGTACCTGTGGGGCTGTGTAGGTTTGTAATGAAAGTGAACACTGGCTAACTATTTTCATTTTAAGTGAACTCAGCAAACTTAAAATGGTGCAAATATTAATTCCCAAAAAAAGTTGCCAAATTTTACTCGATATTTTTGTTTTAGACACATTATTTGTAGCAAAATAGATTTTCCTAATGAATTTATTAACCAGAAAAATGCTGTGAAATATAATCTTTCACTATTGCAGTGTTGGAAATCCCAATAAAACAAACTGTTGATCTTGAAAAATTATTCCATAATATTTTTCCAATCGTTGAAATTTGGGAGTGTCTATTTTGCTATGAAATAAAATAATGAGATTGTTATTAAACGTTTTATAAAGCTTGTTGAAAACCAAAATTGGGTCAAGTTAGGTACTTTTCTCAGCAACTAATCTCATGTTATTTAGAAGGCTGTTTTTCTCAAGAAAATGATTGCTAACTTTACGCCTGATTTATTTGTTAAGTTAGTATTTTTCTTGCTATATCATACTATAGATTAAACAATTACTGCTCTTTTGTTTGACACTGAGCTATGACTTTTGGCATTCCTTAACCGACGCCTCACTGCTGGTTTAGCTTCTCTTTTTGCCTGAAATGATCTTCAGGGGTTTCACCATTATTAATTTCCTTTGTCCTTTATAGTACAGTACATCTTTATATACTGAAGTTTATTCTGTCTTCCTTATTCCATGGTCTTCCTATTCCCACAGACTCGGACTCCTCCTATACTTCCTCCATTTTCTGCCATCTTCAAAGGTAGATATCCTGCACCGAACTAGTTTTTTTCACATTCATCAGAGTACAAGGTAGCCATAGCCTCCAGTGTCGTATTCTTGTCACCATCCGTATCTTCGGCATATATTTTCCTTGCATTATTGATTGCTTCACGTATGGCTAGTACCCCATGTCTCATTATCTAATATGGAATGTATTTCTCTTAGAAATGACACCCTCTTTCTGTCCACACTACAAAGGTGCGGGCACATGCTTCTAAATATTTGTTTTGAGTTTGAGTTATTCAAACTAAATATAAACATTAATATGAATAGAAGAATATGTCTCTTTTAATTTATTTGTATATATATTTAACTAAAAGCTAGTACCTTCTTTCCAATTGAAAATTGTGTTTTGGTCTAAATAAGTACTAGGAAAAAACTGTAAACATCAATATTACTTCGTTATGCTCTAGTTATTTATTTGCATATTGTAACATAATTACAACAAAAAATATCTTTTGGATGGATAATATAATTACCAAGATATTAGTTAGACAGAATATTATGCTTTAGTAATAACTTTTCAAGATTTTCAAAAAGTATTTATACTTAAAAATAATATTAGAGGAAATTACTAAAAGATAAACACATTAAGTTGAAGTGATTATTTAAATAAGAAAACCAATATCACTAAGATGTTGGATCTGTGGTACCCCTGGAGAAATAATGCTGGTGTTACTTAACCGTGTGTTTCCATATGTTCACATCCATGCCCTCATGTAATCCTGGAAATCCATGGGTATAACTTTTCTCATGTAATTTCTCCAGCAGTAGCATAAGACCACTCTTTAAAGGTTAGTTGCTTCTGAGTTTGTGTTTGGGGCTAAGTACATGACTAAATTGCTGCACAATTCAGTTTGGGAGCTGGTAATTGTCTTTAAGAATTGCTTAGTCGCGTCATGTGAATGTAAGTGCAACCTCGCTTTCTTTCATATTTAAGTGACCTTTAAATGGTTATCACGTAGATGGCACTGATCCCGCAACGGTTGAAAAATCAATTCCTAATTTTTTAAATTATGGGAAAAGAAATAAGGAATCTTTGGCTGAGCTCTTCATCACTCTACTTCTCAAGGTACTCAGTTACTTAACAATTTTAAGAGAAATGCCTATTTCTAATCCTTAAAACCCATTTTATATCATTTTATGAGGGGAGAGGATCAACAGTAATGGGTTTTGTTAAATTTGCAGTTATCTTCTGTTGAAATACTTTGGGCGAAAGGTCTCTGTGCAAGCACATGCACTGCTTCTTGGACATCCAAAACTTGGAATTCTAAAGTTTCCTGTATCAGTGTAATTACTATATCTACTCTTCTGTCTCAAAATTTGATGATCTTTGATGCAACATGACGAGTACCAGTTCCACAGGTAGAGGATTTTACTGATATATCCCAGAATGTGGCTCGGGCTGTTGGACCTGGAGAAGTGAAACAGATCTATAAATGTATAGAGATATCTATTCAACATCTCACCTCCTTCATGGGGGGTCAGATTGGACTACAACTCAAGGATCTTCTGTTTGGGGTTGATGGCATCCCTTTCTCAATTCCTAGAGGTATTGCGAATTTCAATATGACTACACAATTCCCTCATGTCCAATCTCATGGAAAAAGAATAGTAACTGGGAAACGAGAGAAAAAATCATTGCGTCCTTTCAATAAGAATAGTACAGCCCACATGAAAAGACAGTCAGGGAAGGGGAAGCAAGTAGAGCAAGCTGTGCTGGTTGAGACTTCGTTGGCAAAGAGGATGCGGACAGATGAAGGCTGGGCAGATGGAAATGCTGCAGTGGGATATGAAGCTAGAGGTGGTGGGGGTTGGGGAGTTTCTGAACAGAACAGATGGGGAGGCTGGGGAAGAGGAAATCAGCAACAGCAAAGCAGTTGGGGATGGGGAGCCGTTCAGCAGGGCGGTGGTTGGGGAGAAGGAAATCAGCAAAGCAGCGGGGGTTGGGATAAGGGAGCAATGCAGCAAGGCAGTGGTTGGGGAGAAGGAGATCAGCATGGAAGTCAGGGTTGGGAGGGTGGAATACGGCAGGGCGGTGGTTGGGGAGATGGAAACTACGTGGGTCGGGGTTGGGGTGGTGGAGGTTGGGAAAGAAGTGAGCAGGGAAATGTTGGAGGTTGGGGTTGGGGTTATCAGCATGGCTCAAACCTATGTTGATAGGCTGCTGCATCCATGTAAGAAAACTTGAGGATAATAAAGTTTTTTTTTCCATTGTTTTCTATTTCATGAGAATTTAGCTTAGTTATTATAACATAAAAGGAAGCTTTAAATGTAAGAAATCATAGTTTTAAAAAATCGAAAGCAAAAGCATTAGAAATGAAGAGCTGTTAATGTTTTGATAAAATCTTGGATCTTAATCCTTGTCTCCTCCAGTTTTGAAGTGGTGTTGGGGAGGTCATTGCTATAGCTTTTCCATAACACTTTTCATAAAGATGTTAAATTCAACAAACAAATTTAATGTCAGCCAATCAACAATATGAATTTCAGGTTTACAGCGAAGGAAATTTTTTTTAAAAAAAACAAGTACTCGGAATGAAAAAGAAAAATAACTTTAACCACCAAACACATAAAAAAGCATGCACGACTGGGCTTACATATGACCAATTATAGTAATATATTTTAAAAATACATAAAATTTGATTTTATAGTACTATACCAAATTCTTTATTTTGTAAGTGGACAACATAAACCCACCAAATAAACAATTATTATGTTATTGGACAACATAAACACTTTGGTTACCATGTGATCCTTTTATTTCTGGCTATTTCGAGTCTAGCTCGTTATACATGATTTCTAGTATATTTTCAAACTCAATAAGAATTTAAATTATGTAAAAGAAATTTATATACTTGCATGTGTAAAAGAAATTTCAAATAAAGATCATATGTTAATATTTTGTGCTACACTATCATATATTTTTGTTATATCTCGTAGTATCTGACTATTGAATGATCCACATCTAGTACTCTATCAAACACTAAAAGTAGAGGAATTAGAGCATTTTCAACCATTTCACTAAATTCAAACTCATTTTAGTGTAAATTTCACACTAAATATTGATTTTACTCCAATCATTTACACTAAACTCAAACTTAAAAGAATATTCTCTATATTATGCCTTTTTTACTCACAAAATTTGAAAAACTTTTAGGTATTGGTTTAGTGTAAACCCAAAGATAGGTATTTTTTTCTCAAAAACTAAAAATAAGATAGGTTTTTTAGTAATATTGGAACAAAATATCTATCTCATTTTAGGTTTTAGTGTACCCTTGGAGATGGTTTTAGAAAACCTTTCAAGCAAAGCAAAAAAAACAGAGAAAAGAGTAAAAAAATCATGAACTTTAAACTTGTATACAGTTGTCCATGAAATTCATTTATCTCCAAAATCAAAACTGACATGGCACGTCGAATTATTATCTACATGAATACACCGAACCGTCAACATCATTTTGAAATTCTTCAAAGATGTCATTTAATTCATTACATTTTTTATTTTTGAGTAAACTATATTTTTGGTTCATAGACTTTGCCATAATATCAAACGCCGCACTCATTCTTTAAAAATATGCTCGCACGTCATTGTACTTTGATGTAATATCGATGGAAGCACTTCTACATTTCATAACTTTTTTGCCCTTTTTGTATATTTTAGCATTAAGGGGCATTTTTATACTTTTGCATTTAGCTACTGTCATCTCATCTCACCTAAAGATCCAGAATAATTAATAAAATAATTTCCTCTTGTGTGTATGAGTTGACCAAAATGATAGAATGACAACGAGGATTTGAATCCTCCATAGTGTGTGATCTTTAAATTTATATTGTACGACTATTCATTTGTCCATAAAAAACCATTTCCTCAAAACCACTGGTAAATTGGTAATGCATTATTCATGCATACACATCTATATATAATATACCTATATTTTCCTCATTTGTGCACGTCTCACTCAAACATGGACACACTTGTTTTCTTCGTCGGCGTCATAGGTAATAACACCATCAAATCTCTATTAGTAATTCCTTTTTTCTTTCACTTTGGATTATGAATTTATTGACATATATATCTATTTGAACTTTACATTTCAGGGAATGTAATCTCAGTTCTTATGCTTCTTTCTCCGGGGTAATTAATCAGTTGAGTTACATATATAACTATATAGTACTATATGAATAGACCTAATAAATTGGTTGCAGGAAGACCTTTGTTCGAATAGTGAAGAAGAAGTCGACAGAGGAATTCGAGAGCCTTCCCTACATTTGCACGCTCCTCAACTGTGAGCTTTGGACTTACTATGGAATCATCAAGCCTGACAGCTATCTGGTTGCCAGCATCAATGGTTTTGGAGTCGTGGCCGAGATCATATACATCGCCTTGTTCCTCATCTTCGCCCCGCCTAACTCTAACAAACGCCTTAACACAGCATTACTTGTGGGAATACTGAATGTTGGATTTGCAGCATCAGCCTTTTTGGTAACGTACTATTTAGTTTTGGATGGAGACTTAAGGATTATTAGCATTGGATTCATAAGCTCAGCCCTTAACTTCATCATGTATGCTTCACCTCTTTCTGCCCTCGTAAGTTCATCACAATCTCAGATTAATCAATACAATCAACTTCTTCTATATACATTCCATCTTAATTTATTGATGCAGAAAACAGTGGTGACAACAAAGAGTGCGGAGTTTATGCCGTTTCTTCTCTCATTTTTTCTGTTCTTGAATGGTGGGATTTGGGCTTTCTACGCTTTTCTTATGCAAGACTGGTTTATTGGAGTAAGTCTTCTTTCTAGTATTTTTTTTCATCTTTAATTAATTATTAGAGTATATACTAACGTACACACAAATACATCTTCATGTGATAACTTAATCTACTACTACACCTTAATTAATTCGACGTGAACAACAAAGTTTGTATGAATTGTTTCATTCAAGTTGCGTGTTTAATATGGTTTATTATATACTCCATCCGTCCCCGATTAATTGGCACTCTTTGACCGGGCACGGGTTTTAAGAAATGTAAAGAAAAGTTGGTTGAAAAAGTTATGAGACCCATTTTTTTATATTAGTTTTACAATAAAATGTGAGTGAAGTGAGTTAATGCAATGTGAGACCTACTTATCATTTATGGTAAAAATGAAGTGTGGCAATTATTGAGGGACGGACCAAAATAGAAAAGAGTGACAATTAATCGGGGACGGCTGGGTAGCTAAGGTAGGTATTATATATTCTAAAACCTTAGCGAACAAGTTGAAAGTGTAACATATTTGAATTACATATAATCCAATCTTTGAACCCTCACAAAATGTAAGAGTAATTGTTTGATAGTTCGACACCATAAAAGCAAATTGTAATTAACAATGAGTGGTGCAATTTGTCCACTTGAATGAAATTGGCTTCTCCGTAGCATGATGGGGGTGCTGCATAAATTGCTGAGATTCTAACGTACTTATAACATCTGATTTTAAAAAAAACAATCATTTGTTGCGAATGAGGTATATTTTGTTTAAAAGAAATCACCAAAATTATAGTTTAATAATAGTTTATGATAAAACATAAATTATACAACTATTTAAATCCTAAACCAATCAAAATTATACTATCATTTTTAAAGCTCTTTGTGGAAAAAAAACAGTACTACTACCAAAATCAGTGGAGAGAGAAACCACAACTGATAATCGTTGTCTTCAACGACGATTATTCAGTCGAGATTTTTTCTTAAAGAAATCACTACCTATCACTTGTCGGCTTGTAAATATTTTGTTTTAATCTTATTAATATGACGTGGGAAAACATATTCATATTAAAATACAAAACTTCATTACTTTCTTTTTTCAACTAGAAAAAAAGTTATTTTTTGTTGACTTAGTATTAGTATATCTCTGCTAACATTAAGGGATACATAAAAGAGTGGTAAATGAGATAGATAAGATTCATATGATAAAATAAGATTGGATATTAATAAAAATATTATGAAATAAGATTGGATGTTAAGAAAAATATTATGAGGACGTTTTGTATGATGAATGAGTTAGATAACATTCATATAATAACATAAATTAAAATTATTTACTTTTGTGTGTGGATTGATTATGGTGTAGAATAACTAAAAAGATTATTAGTATGACTAAATTTTAACAAAGCATAATAAAATATATTGTGAATTGGGATGCTTAAATAATCCTTTAGGTAGATGCAATAATAATCCGATTAAATGATTACTTGCATACCTAGTTACCAAAATTTAAAGAATAAACTACAAAAATAGTACTTGGACTATACGTTTATCTCGCTAATTAATCATAGACTTTCAAAATATTCCAGACAACCCTGGACTAAGCGTTTATCTCAAAAAATTGTTCTTTTTCACTGTTTCGTGATGAAAATACCGGGGGGGGGGTTTGGGCAATTTGGTCTTTTTACATTTTAAATCTGATATTATTTCAGTGATGTACTAAATCTGATATTATTTCAAAATTATCATTCTTTTTTCCTTTTGCCATCATTTAACTTTGTTTCTTTATTTCAATATTAGATTTAATTTTATAAAATTAAATTTTAGATTTTGATTTTTAAAATTAAAACTAAGACGTCGTCGTACCTTAATGATTAATTATTAGACACTATCAAATATTGATTAAAACTATTAATTTGTTATTTAATACTAGTAATTTTAATAATTAAAAAAATTTATTGATATTTAAAAATCAAAATTTAAAATTTAATTTTATAAAATTAAATCTAATATTGAAATAAAGAAACAAAATGAAGGATGGCAAAAGGGAAGAAGAATGATAATTTTAAAATAATATCAGATTTAGTATCAGATTTAAAATGTAAAAAGACCAAATTGCCCAAACTCCCCAAAACCCCCCAAAAGAGCATTTTCGTCACGAAACAGTGAAAAATGACCATTTTCGAGATAAACGCTTAGTCCAGGGTTGTCTGAGGATATTTTGAAAGTCCAGAGTTCATTGGCGAGATAAACGCATAGTCCCAGGACTATTTTTATAGTTCACTCAAATTTAAATTAAATTAAATTTATCTAAAGTGATATGTCTATGTAAAATAAGATATATTTTTTTATCTCTCTAATGACGGGAAACCGATTTTTTTCCTAACAAATAACAATATTTCAAACATTTTTTTCTCTAACTCTTTTAGTTTATCAATCTCAGGGCTTAATTCACCCAAAATGCCATCAACTAGTACTTCATAAATTAGTAGGCCATCCCGCACATTAGCTAGCTGGTGAATGCAAAATTATTACAGGGACAATATATGGACCCATAACAGTCCGTAGACTTAAAATCCACCACTAGAACTATCACATCTTTGTTTTGTTGTTGTTCTTGAAATTGAGTGGTAGCACAGCTAGCATGATAAAAGACCTTTTTCAAAGAGAGAGCAATCATACAAGTACTATACTCCCTCAATTCAAAGAGAGAGCAATCATACAAGTACTATACTCCCTCAATTCGTCATTATCCCAGTTCACTTTTGCTATAAGAGCATCCCCATTCGTGCTTTTAGCTACTTTCAATTTGTCATTATCCCAGTTCACTTTTGCTATAAGAGCATCCCCATTCGTGCTTTTAGCTACTTTCAATTCGTCAGTATCCCAGTTCACTTTTGTTATAAGAGCATCCTCATCCGTGCTCTTAGCTAAGAGCACGGAGGTGGACCCGGACCCACTTTTACTCCTTATCCTTAGCTAAGAGCACAACACTCACATCCGTGCTTTCTTAGCTAAGGACAAGCTTAAGGGTCCCACCATTCTATTATTCAATTTAAATAAAAACATTTCCACAATATTAAAATGCATTAAAAATACCCGGAATAATATTACAAATTATATAATAATTAAAAATTATATAATTAAAATCCTAAAAATTAAAAATTACATAATTAAAATACTAAAAATTAAAAATTACATAATTAAAATCCTAAAAATTAAAAATTACATAATTAAAATCCATAAAATTAAAAAGACCCACTACTCGTTGCCGAATTTCGCCCAAATGTGATTGATTAGATCTTTTTGTAGCTCAGCGTGGGCTCTTGTATCGCGCATTGTGTGTCTTCTTTCGATCCTTTCACCGTCGTATGCACACCTCGGCGTGGGGGAGACCTCGCGGTTGAGCTTCCGGCTTCATCCTTGTCGTAAAAGTTAGCCGCCCTCGGTCCTTCGTCAGCTATAATCATGTTGTGCAAGATAATGCACGTGTACATTATGTCGGCGATATTCTTAACGTATCAAAGCCGAGAAGGGGACTTCACAATGTTGAATCGGCCTTGAAGGACACCAAAAGCTCTTTCGACGTCTTTCCGAGCAGACTCTTGACGCTGCGCAAAAAGAATCCGTCTCGGCTCTTGTGGATTGCTGAACGACTTCACGAAAGTCGACCACCTTGGGTAGATACCATCGGCGAGATAGTAACCCATGTGGTATGCATTTCCGTTGACGGTGAAGTCGATCGCCGGTGCTACACCATTCAAAACATCATCGAAGAGTGGTGAAGAATATAACACGTTCAAGTCATTGTTGGATCCGGCAACACCGAAATATGCATGCCAAATCCATAGGCGGTAGTCGGCGACCGCTTCAAGGATAAGCGTTGGGCCGCCGCCTTTGTGGCCGCTTATGAATTGCCACCTCCAAGCAGTCGGGCAATTCTTCCACTTCCAATGCATGCAGTCAATGCTGCCTAGCATACCGGGAAAACCGTGGACTGTTTTGTGAAGACGAAGCAACCGTTGACAATCGTCGGTAGTGGGTGCCCGAAGGAATTCCTCGCCAAAAGCAGAACAAACGCCGTTGCAAAAATTCTTGAGGCATAGGATTCCAGTTGACTCACCGACATGCAAATACTCGTCGAATAGGTCAGCCGTTTGCCCAGTAGCAAGTTGTCGGATGACACAAGTACACTTTTGCAACGCCGTGAGACTTTGCCGACCGATTGCGTCTGCATCTTCTTGAAAGTATTCAACGCGGGTGAACAATGTGTTGACAATACGCATAAACAACCGTTTTGACATGGAAAAACGGCGCCGAAAGTAATCTTCTGGATACCGCGGCTGGTCGGAAAAATAGTCGGCAACGAGCCTTTCATGGGCTCCCTCTCGATCACGAGGGATGTAGCGACGTTTTGCTCTAGTTGGTTGAGGAGGAGGGGCGGGGGTATTGGCGGCGACATAGGCTTCATAGGCGGCACGATATTGTTCATAATATTCTTGTTCTTCGCGCTCCGCTTCCGCAATGAGATTGGTGAAATCCATTTTTGAATTTTTTAGAGAGAGTTTGGGTGAGAGGAAGATGTAGATGATTTAGTATGAAAAAGTATGAATGAGAGATAATTTGATGTGAAAAGTGGATGATGAATGTGTGTATTTATAGATGATTTTGGGATTAAAAAAAAATCACAAAAATCCAAAAAAAACGTCCATAAACAGATCTATTTTTTGGGAATCCAAAAATATATTTTTTTAATTTTTTGGTATTATTTTGAATTATTTATGAATTTAAAAAAAAAAAAAGAAAATTCGAATTTGTAAGAAGACGCCACCACGTAAGGCTGCTCAGCGGCACGGACGTGCTCTTAGCTAAGAGCAGCGCTGTGCCGCTGGCACGGACGGACGAGCTCGTGCTCAGCGGCACGGACGGACAGCCCACCGCTGCGGATGCTCTAAGTGAAAGATAGACTCTACTTTTCACCAACTCATTTCACCACTTTTATATAAAAATGAACCCCACATTCTACCATTTTTTCTCACCCACTTTTTTTATATTTTTTAAAATTTGTGTCAAACTCAAATAGGACTCCTAATGGTGGACTAAAGTAGTACTATTTTGGAAGCATATGTGGTTTTTTCAAAGAAAAAAATTCTAATGCATCATATTAGGGGTGGCAAAATGGGTAGCAAGTAATGTGTAATTCTCATTTTGACCCGCTACCCGTCGAGTATCAGGTACCCATTACCCAACGATGACGGAAAACGAGACGGGATCGGGTAGTGTGTTTCAGAGGTTTGCGGGTAGCGGGCATACCGCACAGGTATACCCATTAATCCCGATAATACCCGATTATATTAGTTTTAGTCATATACCATCTTTTAATACTTTATAGAATCTAAGAATTCTAATAGTTCTTTTGAAACATTTTTATACTCCAACGAACATACAATTGATAATTCACCGGAACTAGCTGAAGAGTATCCCCTACTTTTATTCTCAATCTATTCAAAGCTTACCATCGATATTAATATAGTAAATTAGAGAACATTGTCGGATATTAAGGTTTTCAAATTTTCTATGTGTTTGGAGTCGGGTTCGGGTACCCACAATGTCGGGTACGGGATACCCAACACAGTTATCGGATAATCCCAGTACATTGCGGGGCGGATATTAGGACAATAAATTTGGCAAAAATCAGGTACGAATATCCGATTTGTCGGGTGCGGCTACATCATATGGACAAACAAAGTTGGGCCTGCAATTGTAGTATCATTATCCAGGTTATTCAAGGTCAACCATTTTGTTGACACTTAAATTTGAAATTAAATATGATAAAAGTCGTCCACATTCAAAATATTAATAAGTGGCGTATTGATATTTTTAGAGAAGTGTACTTTGTAGTACACCATGTATATCACCATATTGTGATTATAGGCTTTTTGCATTTATTCTATTAATCCATCCTTTCTAGTTATGGTGGGTATTAATTGAATCACTTTCTCTTCACAGAAAAATAGAATCGAATTTATGAATCTCTCTCTTTGTGAAATATGAAGGTTCCAAATTCAATTGGATTTGTGTTGGGAGCTCTGCAGCTGCTGCTTTATGCCATTTACAGAAACCCAACAAATTCAGATAAAATTTCTCAAACAGAGTCCCTCCTTCCACGTTCTTCCAACTGTTGACTTGCACCTCATATCTCTAAGTTCTTATAATTTTTATTGTATGATGAAATTATAGAGTCCTTTTCCAATTTGTGTACTATATTTTGCTATCTATCTATACATGTTTTTGTGATTGTAAGACCGAGCATATACCAACAAAGACAGTATATTCTTATTTGATTGAAGAAATTTTATTTTGTGGGGGCAGGCATCATTTTTAAAAACAATCATTATGAGTTGATTAGAGGCAAAATTGAAAGGGAAAATAAAGTTCACCACTGGTATTTAACACTAAATACAGAAAATGTATATACTACTATTTAAACAAAAACCATCACAGTTTAAGAGAACATAAACTTGCTGTTGCTGCATTGATGATAATCAGACTACCAAACAAAGAGCCCATAGCTGAAGTCAGATTGGATGTACAAATGATGCTAGAAATCACATTAATAGTTTGAATAAGTTGTAGCTACCCAAATGTAAACAAACACAATGCTTTCTTTAAATATCCCAAACCTAAGAGGGTTCTAATCCATAAAGGGGATACAGCTTGCTTCTCCAGTTTACACATCTCTTTTGCCTGCTAATCCTTTGCTAATGGATTCTCCTCAACTTCCCAGCTTCCAAGTTTTCTAAGCTATGAGTATCAAACATTCTCTACAAGACAGCTTATGAACAAAGAAATGCAAGCCACCCATTCACTGAAACAAACTTGTAAATGCACTTCGTTGTGCATCAGGACGCTCCAATTTTAGGGGGCTGCCAATCAAGATGCCAAATAGAAATTATCAAAATTTAAACCTTCAAGACCAATTTTGGGGAGAATAGTAGGAAGAAGAGGAATCATCGTACCTTTTTCAAAGGCACCTTTGGATTGACGAACGAGGGTTTCAATATCTCAAAGGAACATACTAGCGATTCATCCACACTTAAAAGTGCACCAACGTTGTCAAACTCTCCACCATAATTTGGAGCCGAGAATATGGTAACTAGTCTTCTTTTGGCAAAGAATTCATACCCATCCTCCACCACCTGCATTTAGCATGTGGTAAATCTTCATTCCAAAACAGCAGCATGACACAACAATTCTAAGCTATACGTTAAGCTTCCAGTGGCTATCAAATCAATGATCTAGTATTGAGACATTAGCCAAACACTCAACAAGATCCAAAGAAAAGAGAATAAGCATTAAGATCCAATTATGAGCACATGTACATATTTGTAATAATAGGCAAACCACGATGTTCCATTGCATATCTTTCAACTGAGATCTACCGTCCATCTCACACTCCAACTAACAGATACTATATCCGTCTCTTCAAAATAAAAAATATTTCCATTTTGGCCTATCTTTAAAAATTAGACACTTCCTATTTTAAGAACTTTTTTTCTCTAATGAGGTGAGACCCATTCTTCACTAACAATACTTCAATCACTTTTTCTTTTTATATGTCTCTTACTTACCAATTGTGCATTAACACCCGTGTAGTTTCAAAAGTTTCTATTTTTATAAGACGGAGGTAGTATAAGAATCATGAGAAAAAGAGCCTGAAAGTTAAAGAAGATAGTCCTATACCTGATGGCCACGGCAAATGAGGTCCAAATCATTTTTTTGCAAGAATTCTGCAACCACATCTGCCCCAAAAACGCATGAGACACCTCTATCACTATCGGTCCAACCACGTATCCTAGGATCAGGATCAGACCAAAGCAAATCACAGAGGAGACCACTATCTGGAATGTCAGTCGGTCTAGTGATCTCATTAATCTGGTCCAATTTTTTGAGCTCAGGAGAAAGTCCCCCATGCATGCAAAGTATCTTTTCATCTATGACGGCAGAGACAGGCAAGCAATTAAAGCACTCGGTAAATATCTTCCAGAGCCGAACATTGAACCGCCTCTTACATTCATCATAAAATCCATAAATACGGTTGATCTTGGCATCTTCATGGTTTCCCCTTAAAAGGTAGACACTATCTGGATACCTAACCTTGTAAGCCAGCAGTAAGCATATTGTTTCCAAACTCTGCTTACCTCGATCAACATAATCTCCTAGAAATAGGTAATTTGCAAGAGGAGGGTACCCACCAAACTCGAAGAGCCTTAATAGGTCCTGGTACTGGCCATGTATGTCTCCTGTAAGAGAGCTATTTCATTTATCAGCACAAAGCAAAGGTGAGAAGCAATGAGCAACAATTAATGTGGCAACTGTAAGAACATAATGATTTATGAGTGCACTGCTAATATTATTCAAGAACTAAGAGTGACAATGTGACATACACATATTGCACAAGAGGAAGGCTTAAACATGGAGAGCTACATTAACCAAGTTGCCTAAAGCAGCCTGTACTATAGGGAGTTATACCAGGGTTTAATTTGTAGTTACAGTGAGACCAAAGACGAGCAATACTCTGAAAAGGTCATTCCTTGACACTAACACATTGGCGTCAGCGATGTCCCACTTCTGTGGAGCTCCATCTCCCAGTAGAATAGGGCCTACTAGCGATAGCAAGTTTACATTTATTCTAGTTTTACAAAGAAAATTAATGTGTGTATACCGCTGGTGATTAACTCATATCCTCCTAAATCCAATGTAAGAGATCACAGTAACGTAATCATGGGACTTACTTCAAAACATTTTTTTAACTTGATTTACTCCCAACCTAGGCTATGGATAGGCAAATCAACATTACAGGCTCACATAGATCCACAGACTGATACAGACCTCACGAGACTTAACCTGCTAAAAGAAGTCGAATCTAGTTATTGATGAATTAGCATCTGATTTTTTCCACAACTTATATGCACTTGATGATTTAGTGATCTTATAAATTGCAAAGTGATTAGCAGTTGTACCAACATCCTCAAGAGTCAAGACCATTAACCATGTAGAAGCTGACAAGGAAACAAACTTGAATCTTTATAACTGCATATAAATTAATCCCAAATCATCATGATAACCAGCAATAGCTAGTCAATGAATTTCTGTAAGAAACTAAATTACCTTAAATTAGCGTTTCATTACTTAAAAAGCTAGGTCATACAATTGATCCACACTCCGTTCAGCATGCCAATCAAAAATATAAACAAAGTCAGCATTAATGAATTTCATCAAGCACCAAAAACCCCAAAATTCCACTGTCAAAAATTCGGGCGACCTAAACTGAATTCCAATGCCACGTATGTGCAAAATTTGATCATATAGAATGGGCGAAAAAACAGGAAAAGAGAGAGAGAGACCGCAGATCCTAATAGGGGAGCGGAGTTGGAGGAGGTTGGGCTCGGAGATGAAAATTTGGCGAGCGTTGACGCAGAGCTGGCGGATCTCGGCCTCCGAAAGCTGCACCTGTTTCCCTCCTTTGCCTTCCAACAGCCGGCGTATTATGTCATCCAACACCCCCTTATCCATATTTCCTTCAATTGTCATCATTTTTGGTGTCTTTTCTTAGAATTGGATGCAATTTCACTCAGATAGGCGCAGGAAAGAAAAGGGTTATCATCAAAATTTCAAATTGAAGGAGTATGAGGGAGAGAGGAATTGGTTTGATGCATAATCGATGAATATGATATTGTTAGGTCAATTTGGGCATTGACATATTCGTCTGATTGATGAGTGCTCTACCAGATTCTCTAATTTTGCAATTTCATTTTTTAAGCGCGTCTCCTTTTCATTTTTTTTTTTATGTAGTCTAATTTGGAAGTAAAAAAATACTACTACTAACTTCTTTATTATTTCTCTATTAAGTAATATAAATAATAGTGAGTTAGTATATTTTTGCAAGGGTGGAAAGTGGGGTGTATAAAAAAATATACTACTACATTAAAAAAGAGAAAGAGTAATGTATTTTTCATTTAAATGCTCAAATAAAAAATATATATAAAGTCTAAAATTATAGGAATAAATAGGGTAAGACAGAGTCTAGAGTACTTGCGTGAGATATAATTAGGGCTGCTTAACCGACCGGTTCCGGTTCTATCCGGTCCGGTTTGACCGGGTACCCGGTTATAAATTTTTATTAATCCCAGAACCGGAACCGGTTCGGAACCGACCGGGTAAGAACCGGCCGATTCCGGTTACGAACCGGATCCAATTTATAGTTTTCGTTTTAATTTTTTTTAAATAATTCAACTTCTACAAATATAACAATTAATACCTAAAAATTCAAATAAACACACAAAAACACAAATCAACAAGATAATAATATTTATTATTCAATATTCTAATTCCTAGAAGTAATAGTTCAATAAACACACACACAACACCATTACGCACACACACAGCACCTAACACACACACACACAAGACACATACACACACTCACAGACCCAACACACCCGACATATGCGCACACACAGCCCCTAACACACGCACACCGTCACATAAACACACCCGTGCGACATATGCACACACAAAGTCATAAACACACGAAAATATATTCAAGTGGGCCAAAAAAACTACTTCAAAACTCAAGAAAAACAGCGTCAGCGACGGCGAGGAAGGTCAGCCGCTAGCGTCGAGTGAACGAGGAGAGTTAGAGGCGTGAGAGATTGAGAGTGATCGTGTATGGGATAGCAGCGTGAGTGGTGGGAGTGGGAAATTAGGGTAAATAATAAATAGGAGTAATTTAGTTAAACTTACCGTAAGATTAAGATCCTATAATATTATTATTTATTAGGGAAAGTTATGTAGTATATTTATATTTGATATTCATAATATTATTAGAATCTAAAATTAAAAATCTAAAATTGATTTATTATTCGGTTCCGGGTAAGAATCGGGTAGAACCGGAACCGGAACTTTTTAGAAACATTAGAACCGGTACCGGGAACCGGATACCGGAACCGGAACCGGTAAACCGGTTCCCGGTTCCTCAATTACCCGGTCGGTTCCGGTTCCGATTTCGGGTACCCGAGAACCGGAGAACCGATTAAGCAGGCCTAGATATAATCTACACATATATAAATCGCATGAATAAAATATAGGAATAAATTTAATATTTTGTTTATTATTCTTTTAGTTTAATATTTTGTTTCTTATAAATTTTAGTCAGACACCAGAATAATATTTTATAGTACTAATAAATTAGTTTAGACATTGTTAGTGGCTTTGTCTTAAATCGCATGATTTTAGGGGAGGAGAGATAAGAGAAAGATAAATTATCATTTAATAATGGCGTTGGAAGATAATGTGATAAGAGAGAATATTAAGTATACAAATGTTATTGACGATGTCGTGATTTCAATAACGTCATTATTTTTATTTATTTATTATTAAACAAATATAAATTTAAAGTTGCATCAAGTATTCGAATACGAGACTATTATTTATTTATTTATTTAAATTTAAAGATCGCGCCACGAAGGATTCTGAGACCTTTCTGCCATTTGGCCAACTCACGTACACACAACGTCATTATTTAGATCTCAAAGTAAAAGGCTTATTTTAATTTTTATCATGAATCAAGAAGAATAGTAGAGCAATAAATTAATTAATTAGGATTGTAATGTACGTATTTGTTTATTTCTTGTTGTAGAAACTTTTTATGTTAATGTTATGAAATGCAATTTGAATCATTTAGAATTTTAGATTATAAATCTGGCAGTGCAAATTAAACATGATATTCATCATTATAAGAAGCAATAAGTATTAGTACAAAGTTTCAAACATTCTTATACATTTGGTTGCACACTAATTGTTTTAATGATAATCTTAATAAAAATTTAATTTTCTAATTACAATGCCTAAAATCAGCCTACACTACAGCATTAAAAATTGAGTCAATGTTTAGGTAAAATACTCCATTAAAATTTTTAATTTATCGTGGATAGTTATAATAATTGGATAAAAATGACCTAATTCCATTTGACCGTCAATTTTTTAGGACTTGGTAAAAAAACAAAAAAATGGACCAATTTTATAAATTAGAAACACGAAGGTATTTGGTGAAATAATATTTATGAACCAAAAACTGAAAATTGAACAATTTTAAAAGTTAATACATAATAAATGTTAGGTGAAGTTAAAGTCCGCCAACAGATTAATAAAAGCGCCGAGCTAATTCACCTCATTTCCTCACAACAGACAAAATTGGTCTCGCCAAAATTATTATCTAAAATAATTGAAAAAGACACAAAAATAAAACTGGTTCACAATTTCTCCTTTACGTCTCCGGAGCAGTTTCCAAATTCCTATCTAATTTTCATCTGAATTCGTTAATAATTCGGTTTCAATTCTATTTAGTTTCAACTTTCTTTGGATTACGTTGTGATTTCATTGCTAGATCGTAATAGATTGGTGGCATTTATGTGAATTTTGGATTATATACATTAAATTATGGGGCTGGGCGATGCCGATCTTCTCGACGACGGCGACAGTGGTTGCAAGGCGTCAGATGCAATCGTGCCATGCTCGATTTGCTTGGATGTGGTGACGGATGCCGGCGTCAGATCCTGGGCGAAGCTTCAATGCGGCCATCAATTTCATCTCGGTGGGTGATGAATTTCGAAATTTGCTCTTAAGATCTGACCTTTTTTTATCTGCCTTACTCCATTACATTTTCATTTATTTTTTTGGTTGCAAATTTTGATTTTTTTTTTCCTTACTCCGTTAAAGATGTTATTTTTTTCCTTGTTTTTTTGGGTGCAAATGATTTACGTGAGATGGCTGGATTTATGACTTAATTTAGGTGAAAATATCATTTTTATTCAGATGTAAGAGTAGAAAAATGGAGTTCATTGTACGGAATTATGCGGTTAGTTTGGAGTATTCATTCATGGGTTTAGTTGACCTGTTTTAGGATATGGGAGTCAAGTTTTCATGTGAATTTCAGTTCTTCGGAGCTGCAGAGCAAACATTAGCTATAAAGATGACCTATTGAATTGTAAATCAAAGTTCACTTGCCACCGGCAGAGAATTGGGGAGGTTAGTTTTGTGTATATATCAAATGCTTGGTGTGATTTAGCATTTCAAATATATCCAAGTAATACAATTGTGGGAGACCTGAATGTACCCTGTTATTCTGAGGCTCTCCTGATGAATAATGGGGACATTCACTGAATTATAAAACTTCCTTTTGTCCACAAAAAATAGTCATCATTGGTGCTACTATTGTGAATGGAGAATGGTCTCATCCATATAGTATTTGCAATGATTAAAAATGTATTGTAAGTGATGAAAGTGAGTGCAGAATGGGTCCCACGTATATGTAGTTAATATAGATAGAAAGTGTCTATTTTTTGTGAGTAAACCATATGGTGAAAAGTGGCTATTTTTTTTGGATGGAAGGAGTATTATAATGAATGATTACGGACGTCTTGTTGATTGGGTTGATCGAGGTGGTGGGTGATTCGTTATATGTTCATCTTGTGCATTGGGTCCCATGTATATGTAGTTACTATAGATAGAAAGTGACTATTTTTGGTGAGCAAATCAAAATGGTAGAAAATGACTCTTTTTGTGGACGGGGCACCAACATCTTGTGGATTGGGTTGATTGAGGTGGTGCCTTGGTGGGTGAATCTTTATATGTTCATTTGTCTACTAATCACTGATAATCCACGAGGAAGAGTTGTGTTTAGGATGGGCTTGTATGTTTTGGTGTGACTGAAGTGTGTATAATGATGACTACACTAAATCTTTCTCTGTGGAGTGATAATGGTAACAGAGAGCTCATAGTAATGCAGTTCAATTGCCGGATCTCGAAATTGTTGGATCTGATGCAAGTTTCACACTGCTTTTACGATTATACCATTTATGAAGTTGAACACATAATCAAATAGTTTTACTTCTACCAGGGATTCAACTAGAAACTTTGTTGGTTTATGTCAAGCACCTTTCTTGCCTACTTTTGTGCTTATCTAGATAATTACTACTCATGTTTGATCTTATAGAAGTTCACCAATGCCAAACGAATCCAAACAATTATCAACATAGAATGTATCATTTTAGATTTTCTTTTGGCGATACAAGATATATCTATAATTTCTTAAAGAGCTACCATTGAGGATTCAACTTTTGTAGGAAAACCAAGTTTGTATCTTATCAATTTTAATCTTTAGTGAGTGCATTTGTGTGTATATTTATCTGGAGGTATTTTAATGCAAATAAAAATCTTAAGGGGGTATTTGGCACTTAGGGAGTTTTGGTTATTCTAGAACCATGGTTGTAACGTAAACATGTTAAATCTCTTGAGTTGTTTTTGTGCTTTCGTTTTTACTTTGTCTTTTAAGAACAGTTTTTCCGCGTGGGGTTCTTTTAATTCATTGACCATCCTCTTGGTTTTGTTGTGGCACCTATTTTTACTTTCATGCCTAGTCTCATATGAAGCATGCGATGTACACTCTAATTAATGAGTGTTTCGAGAATCAGAATGCTGTTGTTGATGTGTTTGTATGCATCGTTGTGTTATAATTTATTCATTTCATTGTGTGTGATCTGGCAGATTGCATAGGCTCTGCGTTTAACGTAAAGGGAGCAATGCAGTGCCCTAACTGCCGGAAAATTGAGAAAGGACAATGGCTCTATGCAAATGGTGGTCGTCAGTTGCCTGAGTTTAGCACAGATGATTGGGCACATGACGAGGATCTGTATGATCTAAATTATTCTGAAATGGTAATTTTCTGAATATTCATGATTGTGAGGGTATAATGATTTTGCTGTTGGGAAATACCATCTTCTTTCCTTAGTCAAGTAAAATGGTCCGCTTTTTCCTCATCGAATCTACCTAACTATTGAATTCAAGTAGCATAATCTTGAGCCTTTTCTCGTTGTACCATCCCAGATGATATACCTCTCCAACTTCATCTCTATGAGTACATTCTTGTTCTAATTAGGCTATGCCTTTTATGATGTGTTATGTCATTAACTTCTTGCATGGTTTTGAGTTATTTGAATGAGCTAATTTGTTGGAATTGTGCAACTTGTTAAAGTTGGTGGTGGTAGATTTGAGTTCTATCCTTTGCCCACTTTTACTTGTTCTCCCTAGTGATTAGTCTAAATTTCAGATTTAGAATTTATATATAAACAATCTTTGTTTACTTTGATTCTACAGACGTTTGGAGTACACTGGTGTCCTTTCAGTGGTTTAACTAGGCTTCCATCATCTTTTGAGTAAGCCTCTTCTAACCTTATAAGTTTGATGTTGACCTCGAATTTCATAGTATGTATCCCCCTGGGTGTTCAAGTACAGATGGTATCTCTTTTTCACCACTAACAATTCCATTTTCTATTGAATGTTTGTGAACCAGTGCTAGAATTCTATAACAATAGAGATTAATATATTATGTCATTTATTCCAGCTGGTATCTGCTCATACATGCATGCGTCCAGTATAACTGGATTTCGTGGTGTCTGGAATATGAATCTTTAATTCCTAAAAGCGCATGTTGGTTGTTGGCTATGACAAATTTCGCTTTGCTTAAATCAGCAGGGGCTGGAACAACCATGTCTTTTGTGCCTGCCCTAGATGTTATGAAGCCTGTAGTGCATTTTGTATCAATTTCAGCTAGGTTTGTGTTTGTAGAAACTCCTTCAGCCGGTATACCCCCCTGCCATTGTATGTGCTCATTTTAACAAGGTTTTGGAAATCTTCATTTCATAAATTGAACACACCTATTCCAATAGAATGGTTCTCCATTTCTCATGTAGAATATTTTATCTACAAAGAGCATGCTGATATGTAAGTGCCAGTATGGCGGACGTTGGAGAGTTTTCAGTCTCAGTTTTTCTGAAGATTTTACCTTTTGTATCTCTTTGGCATCAATGCTGCATTACATATTTGTTGGCTGTCAGTTCAACTATTATCTTTCCCCTTGTACCTACCCAGTTAACAAGTCTTTGTTATTTGTTTGTATTTGCAGTGAAGGAGAATTTCCATCAAGTGCGTGTAAGTTATCTTCCTCAAGTTACTGTGAAGGCTTACTAAGTTTGTAATAATAAGATGGTGGTTTGTTTTGTAGACCACGATCATGTTGGACACCATGCTCACTTTGTGGAACATGGACCCACGTCCTCTACAACTCATCCGTGTCCATATATTGCTTATTTTGGGACAACTTCAACATCCAGTGGGAATGTATCTGATGGGTCCAATTTTAGTAATCATTGGAGTGGGCTGTCTGCTCCAAGTGAAGTACGGAACTCGTATGCTTCCCCTTCAGTGGATGCCCATTATCACAACAATTGGGACCACCCTTCTCATGTTGCTGCAACCAACCGAATTGGTAGTGCAGATCAACCACCTATTCCATCCGTCAGACATGGAATGCATCCTTTCGTCGTTGGTCACAGGTTAGGAATTGATCAAACTTTTGGTATCAACTTCGGGTCATCGTGAGTGGAAATATGTTGATATTGGTATTAGCCCTATTGGCACTGATAAGAAAAATGGGAAGGAGATTGATTAATCAGCTTGATGTTTTCTGACAGCGCCGCTAGTAGAGCTATCACCTCATCAGTGCTTCCACCGTACCCTGGTACAGTTGCTCGGCCCCGTGACCGTCCTCCACTTCAAGCTCATTTCCAGCAATCCAGTAGTGCACGTGGCTCACTTGTTTCTACCGGACGTAGATCTGCCAGCCATAGGGGTTTGCATCAAGTTTCCCCAGTAGCCTCATCATCGGATGGATTTTACTTCTTTTCATCGAACCCATCTGGAATAAGTTTTCAAGATGCTGAACATCCCCCACGCAACCACTTTCAGGGTTGGGAGCGCGAGCAGCAGGCAGGCTTCCCTGTGAGCCAGGTTGATAGGGATTCAATCTGGGCACCTTTCCATCACCCTTCATCCAATTATGGTGTTAGACCGAGGCAGAGGCATGGGTCTGAGAGGATGCCATCGCAAAATCGAACATAAGTGTTAAATCATGTTGCGGTAAAACTTTGATGCCTGTGGCTCACAACTAAGAACTGAGAACCCGAATCGTATATGATTGAGCTACAGTCTTATAATGTGTAGACTTATGGGTGCAAATATTTGTGTGATGGTGGTGGGATTTGGCTTGCTCTTGTTTCTTAGCCATTGGGGTAAATAACACCATGTTCTTGAATCATTTGGGATTTTAACATACTAATTGTGGCAACGATCACAAACCTTTATGGAATTATCAAGTTATGGTTTAATCTGACTGAAATATTACACGATTGATGCCCATCTGAATGTATCTACAACATTTCCACGTTTTTGTTTAATAAACTAGACATAATTCATTTTAATCTTTCAACACAAATGCACCTGGCAACCACAAAATTAAGACCACATAACCATCCATGAACTGACAGGCATAAGAATTTTGTTAATGACGGATATCCTGCCTTAATCCTCCCCTTGTAAGAATTTTCACCTGTTTTGGAATAAGAGTATCGTCAAAGTTTTGATCATTTACAATTATTTCTGCGCCTTTTTAGTTGAAATCAATTTGTGCTTTTAATGGCAAGTAAATAACTTTTTTTTTATGTGCAAGCAACAGAAATATAATTTCCTGTTGGTGGTGATTGTGTAGATATCATGATTTGGCTGGTACCATTAGATGCTATCATAAAATAGTCATATTGCACAAGAGGAATCATAATTTCCTGTTGGTGGTGATTGTGTGGTTTACAACAGCACAAGACATTATCTACTGAGCAAAGCTCACCATATTACACCAGAGGTCATTCAAGTATACGGTCTGGCTGTTCGAAAACATCCTGCTTCAGAATACAGTTGCTTCAAAACCGAGAGGGTGGTGGCACTGGCAACCTTCAAGTCATGTTCAATATAAGCAAAGTCAAATGCAGAGATAACCCGACCAGTTAGCATGAGTGTCAAACATTAACACACCGATGTTTAGTCTATGTAATCTTGAGACTACGTGCAAGTAGAATATTGACTAATCACTTCCCAGTCCAAGTAAAGATACTCCCATGTATTGTAAAAAAAAATAGCCTTGAAAAATGTGACTAAACAAAGGGGTAACACAAATCTAAATATATCTATAGCCAAAATTACAAAGAGGGAGGAGGATGGGGTGGCATTTTTTGCATAACTTACTCGCCTGTAACAAAGGGGGCGTAATATGCACATATGCTTGGCACTCATTTTCCGACATTCTTTCTGTTCCCGTGGCTAACAGGGGATGCAGGAGGGCTTATCCTAGTTCCTAGTCTCCTTCCAGTACGCTGGATAGCTGCTTGCTTCTGACGTTGACCGTTGCTCTTCCTTCTACTACATCATCATTGAACTAATATGATAAGCCACAGCATAATATTCTTATGGAGGACTAATACTGAATTACTACTGTAGAATCTCAGTAAAACTAAAAGTACATCAATCAAGAAAACGAAAGACATTACAATCGCAACACACTAGCATTAAGATTGATATTAATATCTCTTTCATTGGTGAAAGGAAGGATGGACTATTTGGCCTAATTAAAGATGCTTTAGAAGCAGCTTTTTATTTTTTTTCTTCCATCTCTGAACGCAGGTCACCCACTCATGATTGCAGATTCTTTAGACTTCTCAATGTCAAAAGTAAAAGGGCTACATACATTGTGGATATAGGAAACTAAATGGAATAAACCGAGGAAACACAGACCAATATAAGTTGAATAGTCAAGCTAGTTCCAAATTTCTTATCTATCTCCTCTCATATTTCTTTTCTGAGAAACCACACACACAAACATATGCAGAAGTTACAAATTGACCCTCAAAATAAATGCTGACCTTGCAAACAGAAGTCCAGCTGTAAGCACCATTCCTCCAACAGCCCAAGAAATTCTCTCACTCAATGGCATATCAACAATCAATTGCATAAAATCTTGGACAACCTCAGTGTTCTGTTCTCCACGCACAATCTCAGAACGTGAAGATTTCCAGGAATTTGCAATATAATCTAGGCTACCCTTCCCACCATAGCATGGAAATTCACCAGGTTCATCGAGAGGCTTGACAGAGAAACCTGCAGCATTGCAGAGCTCAGTTCCATTAGAGACCCACTCTGAAGCTCTACCACAAACAAAGTCACCTTGGCCGCATGGTGCTAGTACCTGAAATATGATTATCCGATCAGCAAATTTACTAAAAATTTAATGTTTAAAGTGAAATTCTATTAACCCCAAACCATCATTCAAGTACTACCAACATTTATCACTTTTAGCAAAGCCCAGCTAAAACAAAAGCAATCTGCGCTCTTTCTGGACAAGTTATTTTGGATAATTTAAAAGCATAAGCACATATCATAGATAAGAATATGAGGAAATTGCAAAAATGTGAAATAGTTAGAAGTGCAAAAAACCTGTGTTTTTCCATCCATAGCAAAGTATGCTGTTGAACATGCTTCATAAATCCTATCACAAAATGATGCACAGATGTTAGGAGGTCCTCGCTGTACCCCCACCCTTGGATCGCAGATAGAACATTCCAAGAATTCCCATAAATTCAAGCACTCTTGGCTTGCTTCTCCAGACGATGCAAGTCTCCTGATGGACAGCAAAGCAGGATGCGTCTGAGTTGCATCACAGCACGTCTCTTTGCGGAAAACCCTACAAAGTGTAAGATCTCTCGGACCTTTTCTTGCTTTCGTGGGGGGTTTGCCTACATTTGAAAATGGGGGGAATCGACCACCGGGAGATATGCAAACTTCACTTGTTTTACCTGCAGCGAGAGCATCTAAAATCAATGATGCAGTTCTATATAACTGATGAGCTTTGTGAAGATTTTTCATTCTGTTTAGAAAAAAGGTTCACTGGCCTTTCAAATATTTGAAGATAAAGAACAAGAAAAAAAGATCACAGTGGAGAATAGAACCTTGAAGTGTGCTTTCCTTTTCTCACCTAACTTCTCTGTTCTAGAGTCTCTTAATCCTTGCATGTTAAACCATAAGTGACTATACCCATCACTTAACTGAGTGCACACTATCATTCTGTTGGGTTAAGTAATCCATTAAGCATTACATATATTGGTTTAAGTATTCTGTTCTAAAGTCTCTTAATCCTTGTCAAAAGTGTGATCTTCAACTATTATTCTACACTTGCAATACATATATTCATACAGTGTACCAGAAAATGAAGTACTGGACTGGATATTATGTGTAACTCCTTCAGTCCAACAATCTTGTATACCAATGTTTATCTTCACATCCAAAGCCATGCAGTACATGTTCAATATTGGTCATAACTCTTCCCACAACATAGATGACAAACAATAAATAGTGCATGGATCATGGTACAATTATAAGATAGCCTGCAACTCATCACGTTTTCACAATTTTGTATCATACTTATAGCATCATAGCAAAAAATATAATTTCTGCATATTCTGGAGAAAAATTGATCACAACATGGAAAACCGACAAATCATATCCGATATAGAAACTTAAGAAGCATTGGGATCATTGTATTTTTTTCTCAAAAAAAGAGGATCAATGATGTTTCTCCATTTAATCCTGCAGTGGGATCATATGTTAAAAACTTAGAAAATGCTGGAAACTAAAACCCCAAAGCCCAATTAGTCTATCCATTCCTCCATTTTTTTTCTTGAAAGAAGTGCATTCACTCTCTTCTAGTATACCGAATTACCGGTGCAACAACCAACAATGCTAAGCAACAAGAACAATACTTGACTAGTTCCCAATACAACAACAAAAGAACAGCTGATTAGGTATATCACAAATTCTTGCGCTTCATCATTGAATAACACAATCCTTAAGAAGTTCCCTATATCGAGACTTAGGAATCATATGAACCAATTGAATCAGAAAGAATAATTCATACTTGCACTTCACAAATCGTTTCAGAATACAAATCAGCGATTAAACACGATACGCTGCACAAAATAATTACATATGTCTGTACAAAAAAACTAACCACCTGAAAAATTTTGAACTCTAAGCAACAGAAGGAGCAATTAATGAGCGTATAATGAAGTGAAGATCGAATAAGAGTGAGATAAAACTCACCAGCGCACAGGAACCAAAAATTGATGGAGGTGAGGAACAAGAAGATGCAGAAACGGTGGAATCTCCTCATTACAATACTCGATTCTGTATTATGTATTGAATTTAAGGTATAAACTAGAATGGAATCGCGAACACAAAATCCTGCCTTCTGACCATGGCATTGACTCGTTCTTTCGGAATTGGGAAAAAATTACTGCCAATTCATTGTATTGCTCAAAAATAAAATAATAAAATATTTGACGAATTTATGTAGTACTACTACTATACGCTTCATTTGAATTGGAATTTGAATTGGATTGAAATCTATACAATATATAGAAACGGAGTTTTGGAGTATTTAAGAAAATAAAGAGAATTTTAGAGGTATTTAGGAAAATGCCTATTTAAAATAGATATTTAAATAAATTAAAAATATATACTTTAAATGTGAGCGAGTGGAGGTTAACAAAACGTGGAAATTAAAATATTTACACCAATATTTTAGCATATATAAATGGATTTTGTTTCTTTTAATACTTCATCTGTAGTAATTATAGAATGCTTCCACGTATATTGAATAATATAGTTCCTACCATCAAAATAATACTACCATTTGAACGTGTGATTAAGTGTTAAATTAAAAAAAAATACATAATATAATTTAAACGTGAGTGAGTGGATATAATTTAAACGAATTAAAAATATACTCCCCCCGTCCCATTGAAGATGACCCACTTTCCTTTTTGGTTTGTCCCAATCAAGATGATCCATTGCTTAAAATGAAAATCCATTTATCTCTACTTTATTCTCTCTCTCTTACTTTATTCTCTCCACTTAACACACAAAAAAAAAAGTTGCATAAAATCTCGTGCCGTCCAAGAAAGGGGTCATCTTCCTTGGGACGGAGGGAGTATAATTTAAACGTGAGTGAGTGGGAGATTAGCAAAACATGTGAATTAAAATATATATATATATATATATATATATATTAGCATATAAATGGATTTTTTTGGGATAGAAAGAACCGAAGAGGTGATATTTCCCCAGCAAACCGGCGATAACGGGGTGTGGAGGAAGGTCCAGTGTTCTCAGCCTAGAGCCACCGACGGTGAATCATTTGATTTGTGAAATGGCTGTCGCCTTGGCACTTGGCAACATGCTTATTTTTTTAGATGGGATGTATTCATATCCTAACTCTAATTATATATGCAATATACACATTTAGATTAATATCACATATTATCTAATAACATAGATTTTTAGTCTAACAATATTGCTTTTTAGTAGAATAATATAAACTTTTAGTCTAATAATAATAAAGTTCGGCTAATTAGGATTTTAGTTTAATAATATAGCTCGACTATTATTATTACAACTATCAAATCTAAGGATGTTGTGGTTTGTGTTGTGTTTTACGTGAAGATGTAAGGACCATAGTACACCTCTTTGTTACATAAAGATTAATTTTATTGATAGAGAGGGAGAAGAATAAATTAGATTACAAACTAAAGAAAAGAGAGTGAACTACAGATAATATACTTAAATAACACCCATAAATCACAATCATTATACTCCTCGTCAGTTTCATTGGCTGAACTCAGCAAGAGATCCATACCCTCGTCCGAGTTGTATCAAAAGCTAAAAGTGGAATGTTTTCTAAGTTTTCCGGGGCCGCTATCCTGCCGGGGACCAGCGACGGTGTCGTCCCATAGCTGGTCAAGCAACCCCATGGATCCAAATTCCAAACACATAGATAAGGTTGATTAGCATTTACCACCGAATGCTATGCACCAATGTGGCTGTATTTGATGCGCCTCTGTGGAACATGTCACGAGTAGTAATTACTCATATATCAAAATGTTTATCTTTGTATGACTTTTTAGGGAAATTCTGGTTACATGGCATTTATAGCTTAGTAACAATTATAACATTCTTCCGTTTTAAATCAAGATACAAGTAATTAATATCTTCATCTTTTAATTAAAAAGAAGAGAGAGATCGAAAAAGTTCAACTTGAATTGTGGAGATGACTATACAACTTTAAGATAAATAATTTGGCCCATAAGCCTAAGATGGAGGCCCAATAGTATTGAGTTTCCAAACATTGCAAAAACAAATAGTATTATAAAACATATTTTAACAAAACAAATAAAATCCTAATAATAACAATAAATTATGAAAAGCTAAATAGTAGTAATATGAAAATTATCAGCTAACTTCCAATATAAGTAAAAGTCTAGATCTGTATCATTATTCTTTTGCAAATCTTATCGCCTTCATTGCGATTGTTTTCAATCTTATCTTCACCCAAGCTAATACTAGTACCACATTGTACTCCTATAAATTATATGTATCAGTTGGAACACATAATAAATTTGAAAAACAAACATGCATCAAAGCACACAATAGGAAAGTAATGATTTACCTGAGTTGTAAACTTGGAAGCCTGAATTGGGCGACAATGGAATTGGGTAGGAGAACAAGTCTTTTTAAGCCCCTATCAAACGAGCCCATATAGATGTATATATGGCAATTTCATTGTCACATATAGAGTTTCTGTAAAAAGTAAAAAGTAAAACCATAGTAGAGTTGAAGCTGTTTGTTTCAAGCATTGAATAATTTGCAGCAAAAAAAGCACAATAATTTCAGAAATTAAGTAATTATGATCAGCACTTTTCTCCTCGCCTATGTAATTTTCTTAGATAAAGTCTACCAATTATGACTATCAAAGGTGTTTGATTGTTTAATCAGAATACAGATAAATGTTGTAGAAATTATGATCCAAAGATCTTGTATTGGATTCAGATTAGCAATAATGAAACTGTGTTTCAACATCGGGCTTATATACTTTAGCTGATCATTGTGCAATAACAAGTGAAGAGTCCAAACTTGATAGAAATGGAATAAGGGCTTCCAGACATATACAACCATCAAAATATAGATTTGGTTACACTAATTTTAAAATGAATCTTAGACTAGTGCAATAGCAAATATGTAGAGTATTTGATATAACCTCACCAGAATCCAAGGAACATTAAGTCTACCTATATATTCAAATTCAATTGACACATATTATTTGTATGCTTTAATTTAGTCCGTAGGTGTTTGGATTCAAACCTATTTTTTCATGAGTTTAATTTTGGGTGTATACAATAGGAGTAGTAGTAGACATTTTATAAGAAACCTCTAATTTCCTTGTTAATTATTGAAAACCAATTTTAGTAGTGGTCTATGAATTAAAGAAAATTTAGACCTTTAATGCCAGATTCACCATGCGACTATACTGAGTTAGGCGAAGTCATTGACATCTAATTACACATAGTTAATGTAATATGAAGTTCAACTAATAAGCTGGGATTAATGTGCAGCATCAAAATATTTCTCTATACGATTATGTACTCAAAGTATTAATTGATCAGTCGGTGACTTGGTGTGAAAATATCACGAAATAATGTGAAACACTAGAATCTTAGGTTCCATATACTAATTTAATAGTTTTATTAATTGTTATACGTTACGGAGGGGGAGTACAATTATAAGGTTGTACTACCAAAACCGGCACCGACAAAGAATCAGTTATTTCGGTTAGAATCGAACGGTTAACCGATAACCAATGGAACCATGTGGAACCAAAATTCTTTAAAAATTTTCACTAACCAATGAACTCATTTTACTAACCAATGGTAAGTTTATGCTTACATTTCTATACTACTACTACAAATAAACTAATAAAGTTTTTATACGAACAAATAGAAAAGTGGCATTATACTTTTATGAGTAGAATTAAAGAAAAACAACAATTATTTATTAACCTTTTAGCAGCAATATTTGTGACAGTGCACTAAATTAAAAGGCTATCACAACAAACTAAAATACAAAACTTATTTATTCTGTGTTCATCGTTATTGGGTGTATGTAAACTTTACTCATAGTTCGTAAAAGTCTTGGTTAATTTTTTTTTATATATAGTTATTTAATAGTTGTAATATATATTAATCTCAGCTAAATTTGTATAGTTGACTAAGAACTCTATTAAGATTTATTTAATCTCGGTTTTATATCTACTGTACTAATATTTATAGAATCTAGGATTTCATGGAAATATTATTTTAAGAAAATAGAAAAGGAAATTTAAAAATGAAAAAGAAATTAACAAGCAAGGCTGAAACTATTTGCCAACATCTCATAAAATAAAATAAAAATTAATTTATAAACTATATAAAACAATTGTATTAATCTATTTGTATTATTTGTATTATTTAAATTGAAATTTAAATTATGCCTCACTTTCAAGTTCACCTTCATTAAAAACATAATTTAAGAAAATTGCACAAACCCACAAAATCACTTATGTATCTTAAGATTATCCCAATTCCCACATCGACTTTTACAACATAACAAGAATGCAAAACATTGTTATAAAAGATATATGTGGCTCGAGGCCCATATAAATATGAGTCTGAATATATGTGGCTCGTGGCCTTGGGCTTAATTAGTCGGTTTTCGGTTCGGTAACCAATAACCGATGTCAAAGCGGGTCTCCTAACCCGACCTGAACCGTGACCGACATTTTTGGTTCTCGGTTAACTGAAAACCGACATTTTCGGTTCGGTTCTCGGTTGAACCATGATTAGAAATTCCGAAAGAAATAGAGAAAAAAAGACCGGAATAATATTCATTTCCCATAACGAATTGTGATTCCTTCCAAAATTTTATTGTTATATCCAGGTTATTTCTTTAAATATTGTACAAATATTCCAACAAACATTAATGTATTAAAACACTTCTTGGTTGTATTTTATTCCTTCAACATTTTTATTGTTCCACATGTATGAGTTAACCGAGTGGTTAATATCTGTGACTAAGTCTCGAATTTAAGTCTACGTATCATGACGTATGATCATATGTGAACCTTTAAATTTATGGTAATTTACTAATAAAAAAGAGAAACTGCAAGAACACATAAATGAGAAAACCGAGTGGTTAATATCCGAGGCTAAGTCTCGAATTTAAGTCTACGTATCATGACGTATGACGTGAACCTTTAAATTTATGATAATTTACTAATAAAAAAAGAGAAACGGCAAGAACACATAAATAGTTAATATCTTTCAATGCACAAAACACATATTTTATCCAAAGAATCACTCACTATTTCCCTTTTTCTCTAAAGTAACTCGAAGCAATATTAAAAGGAGAAGAAATACTATATCAAAGTGGATCACTGGTTTCATTTTGTGTTTACTTATTTTATTTATGTTATGTATATATAATAGCATTGTTAATTAACATTTAACACAAAGAAACTCCATATACATATATGCATAGGAATGTATATAGCTATTCAAATAACTACTAGTATAATCTCGTATGTGATTCGAAAGAGGCAAATTTAAGGCACGCACATGAAGATTAAAGAAAATAATACAATATGCGTGTTATTACACTATAAAATATGAGTTGGCTATGGCATTTAAATTTACAAGTTTTGAGAGTAGTTTATCATACTGTGTACAGATGGGGTGTGTTGTATTGCTAGCCTTTTAAGTTGCTAACTCTGCTAACTCATTAACACAGTGAAAAATGTCAACACAATATATTGAAATGACAACAAAATTATGTGTTAACATTTTAATGTCATCGTGTTGATATTTTTAATAAACTGTGTTCATAAGTTAACAGAGTTAACAACTTGAGAAAGTTAGCAATTGATCACACCTCGTGTACAAATATAAACTATTTATTCTGATTTAACTAAGCCAAACGTATTCTTCATTTGAAATCTTATGCCAAAGCATATCTCTTTCTAAAGAAATTTAATCTTAAACTATCGAATTTGACCAATTTACACTCGAAAGTGTTCAATTTGATAAATAGATAAGATTCACGTGTCTTATATATGAATGTTGTTTGGTTGGATAGATAAGACTAAATGTTTAATCCTGGGACAATGTCACGTTTGATAGGTCTCGAACTATGAGTCATAATCATCCATGTGAAAAATTAATCTTAAGTAAGACAATTTAACATTGAGCGAATCACTAAAGAAAACTCATAGTTTACCAGCGAAAATTACTAGCATATATAGTATGTTGCTATTAGTAGCGAATTGGCGGCGGAATGTCCACTAGTAGTTTTACAAGCGGAATTAGTAGCAAATTTATGATGGATTTTGATGCATCGATCACACGTCATAATTAGTAGCGTATATAGCAACAGATTGATGGTCACTGGTAAGTAGCAATGAACAAATGTCATTGGTAATAAATTACCAACAATATTCACTACAAAAACACTCGCCAATTAGTGACGGATATTTTCGCCACTAATTAGTAAATTTCTTCACGTAACAGACTAGTGACAGGTCAAGTTTCGGTTGATAATAAACTTGTCAGTAAAAAGATTTAGTGACGGATTTTCCGTCACTAAAGTTATTATGACGGAAAACATAGGCGACTACTTCGCATTAGTGACGGGTAATCTGTCACTAATTAGTGACTGGAACATTTTTGTCATTAATTCTGTCACTAGTTGTTGAGCTATTAAATGCCGTCACTAATTCCGTCAGTATTTTGCATTTTTTTTGTAGTGATTGTAGCAGATTGATATTCATTAGTAAGTAGCAACAAACAAATGTCATTTGTAATAAATTATCAATGAATTTACAGTGGACAAATATTCACTGATAATTAGCAATTATATTTTGCTATATTTCTGATAATTAGCGGACAAATATTCACTTATATTTCTGATAAAAAATTTCGTATTTAAAAGTGGAACATGAACATGATTATTGTGAAATCAACATCAGTTTGAAAATTATTAAATTAGTTGGGGGCGGTAGAGTTGCATGCATAACTTTTTGTAGTTTGAATATTAATGGGTCAAATCCGTAGCGGATTCAGGATCTTGAAATAGAGGGACGAAATAAAATTTGTAGAAAGCTAATGAAGGGATGTCGAAAACTATTAGAGTGGGCGACGATGAAAAATTCACATTGGAGTCCATGGTAGTGGGTCGCCGGAAAGGGGAGGTTGCCCCCTAGCTCGTACCCCGGATCCGCCATTGGTCAAAGTTAAATTAATTATAGAATTGAAAAATGGTTGATAGATTAGATTACATATGAATATTCAGGCAATAAAAAATTACATTTACTTTAATATTTTTGTTAATTGTGGTGTACGATTTATGAGTTAAGAGAAAATATCAGATTTTGCATTAACCATGCGATACCAGTCACCTTTTGAGAAATTAATCTTCATCCATTTTCCAATTTATTTATAAGGGAAAAAAATGTGGATGGATGCGTGTGGAGTATGATAGTAGAGGTCAAATCTGAGATATTGCGTGAAACAATTAATACTCCACTCCATAATGAAATAAAAATAAAGAAAAAGTAGTGAATGTCTCATCCTTCCAATTAAAGCGGCCTTTTTTCTTTGTTCTTTTCCATGGCCAGCTTGCTTCCCAATCTGCGCAATCAATTAATTTTGTCTATTTATAAAAAGAAGAAAAGAAAATTAAAAGAAGAAGAAGAGATATTATCATTGGTATACAAAATCAATGACCATTTACTTGTTTGCTTTTCCTTCCAGTCGAGATGATGATGAATCTTTAAAGAATGCCCACTCCAACAATAGTAATTTTTAACCCTACTACCCTTTCTCTCTCCTCTCTCACCCCCTATAAATATATGCCTCATTTTGCTATTACAGCAACAACAATAACATTGTGACATTTGTTATTCAGCAATGGTAATCGGGCGCGTAGCTCCCGTTGGAGAAGCAGGGCACGTGCAAAAATTTGCAAGGCAACCTGTGTTAATTAATTGCACGTGGTCTCCTTCTCCAACAAGGGTTCCGCACCCCCAGCTTAGCTAGGTTCACTCACTACCTCACTTTGCTAGTAAACATTCACCTCAATTCAAATCTCTCTCTTTTATATATATACTTGTATATCTCTCTCTCTTTCTGTGGTTGTTTTGTAGCAGACAATTTATGCAATGAAGTACACATGGGGGTCCATATAACTCCGGATACAAGTGGAGACAGCATGAAATGAAACTGTAACATTTGCTGCAAACATATACTATCTGTCAGTAGCTCATATATCATGTATATATACACATTAAGGGGTGTGTGTGGTGATCTAGCTAGGCGCTTGGATTTTCTCCTTAGATTTTCAGCAGTTCAGAAAATTTTAATGTAAAATCTCTTGGGGTCTGATGTTTGTTTTGCTACATTTTTCTTCATGGGATTTTATTAATTATCCTCTAGTTTTCAAAATTTAAAACTCGAGTTAAAAATTCTTCGTATTCTATGTCGATTATAAAATGGTCCCATTTTATCAACAATTAATGTCACCGGTTGCTTCAAAATAAATATAAAAATCAATGTCGTCATTGAATATACACAGCAGTACTCCATTAATTCACACACATTGTCACATTGTGCATATTTTATAAAAGTTATATACGTTCAATTATTTTAATTTTATATATATATATATATATACATGTAATAAATCACCTATGACGTACATCTGCGTTAGAACGACAACTCATTGCCTGAAAGAAATTTCTCAAAAACATTTAATTTTGATCTATTTGTTTCACTTCATATATAGTAGGAGTACTCAAAATTTTTAAGTACTGGGTTATCCTATTACAAATTTTGTTATTCTTGTGTTTCTTATAATTAATACTCCACAGTGAGAGACACTCACGACTTGCTCATATACTTGGTCACTAAATTATTAGACCATGAGCCAATTGTCAAAGAAACATGTATAGTGAGAGCATCCATAGTATATGAATGAAGGGGAGCCGCGACGGAGTGGCAGCATGACGGGCGCCAATGGAGGCGCGGCAGGTCGCGATGTCGCACAAGGAAGCGTTGTTTTTTATTTTATTTTTTTTAGTTTCGCTGGTTTTTTGGAGAAGAATGTAGAAGAAGGGTTTTCCATAATTAATTTCTTAAATTCTAAAACACTAAAAATTGATTTCTTTAACTAAAGGTTTCTTTAGTCCATTTTTTTTTTAACAAAAATACTACAGCCTATCCAGCCTGAATATATGCAATTCCCAAACGATCGCTCAATAATAAGTTTCCAACCCCAATTGGTGGCTCATCATGCAAATACAAACATGTATCCCGACCAGAAGACCAGCTTGCCAAATAATTTGCAACCGAATTAGCCTCACGATATACGTACTTCACTACCACATACCAGTTTCTGTCACACATTCTCCAAATATTTTGAATGAGACTGAAGTAGCTTCCATCCCCTCTGTTCGAGTTAATCATAAAGACCACGGCTTGATTGTCACTCTTGACTTCAAGATTTTGTATTCCATTATCTCAGGCAAGCGGCAAACCATCATATATGGCCCACAATTCAGCCACAATTACTGAACGATGTCCTAAATTTCTGGAGTATCCTTTAAACTAGACCCCGACATCATTTCTAATAACACCACCGGCTGATACTCCCTTCACTAATTCTTTAACTAATGATTTTTTTAATTAATGGTTCTTTCATCAATGAAAATTGGTGGATTTAATTAATAAATAGAGTATATATTTTCTGCATAACAATATTTTTAAATTTTATTTTTTAAGTATTTATTAATGTTTTAATAAAATAATTCGTATTCCCTCCGTCCCACAATAATTGTCACTTTTATTGTGGGCACGGGTTTTAAGAAAAGTTGGTTGGAAAAGTTAGTGGAGTGTGAGACCCACTTTTTATATTAGTTTTATAATAAAATATGAATGGAATGAGTTAGTGATATGTGAGACTTATTTATCATTTATGGTAAAAATAAAGTGTGACAATTATTGTGGAACGAACTGAAATGGAAAAAAGTGACAATTATTATGGGACAATTATTCGCTCAATATTTGAGGCAATATCTGTAACCCCCCACGCGCTATATATTTCATTTGCCACTGCTTAAAGTGGGACGAATGTAGTATTAGTCTATTAGAGTGAACTTTTAAGTTTGATCTCTAAAAAGATGATGTTTGCACCTATAAGATTAGAGTGAACTACAAAAATAGTCTCTAGACTATGCGTTTATTTTGCCAATGAACTATGAACTTTCAAAATATTCTCAGACAACCCTGGACTAAGTGTTTATCTCGAAAACGGTTATTTTTTACTGTTTCGTGACGAAAATACCCTTTTTTCACTGTTTCGTGACAAAAATTATATTAGTCTTACATTAGATGCATATTTATTTCGGAATAAATCGTGTTATATGATATATTTATGATTAAAAATATTAAATATTGATTAAAACTAAGCCGTCGTCGTACCTTATTGATTAAATATTAGACACTATCAAATATTGATTAAAACTATTAATTTGTTATTTAATAGTATTTTTAATAATAAAATTTTTTTTATTGATATTTAAAAATCAAAATTTAAAATTTAATTTTATAAAATTAAATCTAATATTGAAATAAAGAAAGAAAGTGAAGGATGACAAAAGGGAAGAAGAATGATAATTTTGAAATAATATCAGATTTAGTACATTACTGAAATAATATCAGATTTAAAATGTAAAAAGACCAAATTGCCCAACCCCCCTCCCCCAAACCCCCCAAAAGGGTCTTTTCGTCACGAAACAGTGAAAAAAACCATTTTTGAGATAAACGCTTAGCCCAGAGTTGTCTGGGGATATTTTAAAAGTCTAGGGTTCATTGATGAGATAAACACATAGTTCATGGACTATTTTTGTAGTTCATTCTTAAAATTATATGAGGTATGTTTGTAACTCAGAAAGAATCACACTATATATCTGAAAATGCAAAATATCATTTGAGGTCATTTCTTCCACTTTTACCCCTCAACCCTAAATGGTTATAAATATCTTTTCTTCCATCTTTTACTGCATGACTTTTTCTGTTTACGAAGCCTCTCTCTTCTTTTATTTATATATATGTATTTATTAAATCTCTACTTACTTGTAATATATGTATATATAGGGTTAATTTAATAAATTGTTATTAAATTACTGTGTTTGAACTAAATAAGTTACGACTAATGTTTGATTTGTTTTAAAACTTACATTACACTTTATAGTTTATACTCTATCTAGTTTAATTCATTTTTTCTTAATTATTTTATTTGATATGGCAATTAATTTTTCAGGGGATGAAAAGAAAGAATTTCTATTTTCAAGGGGACAATAAGTATTTAGTTTGATTAAACAAATTTAATTGACAATTATAATATTTCAAAATTTTAAAAATCAAAAGCTCTATTTGTTATGTTATTCATTTTGGTTGAAACTATAGAGAAACATAACAAATTGAGATTTAATTTTTATAAATTTTGTTAAAGTGAAACTGTTAATAATAATTTATAAATTTTGTAAAAAAAAATTAAAAATATAAACTGTGGGTAAAAATTGAGAATAAGCATGAAATAATAACTGAGGGTATTTATGAATAAAAAATACTCCCTCCGTCCACCATTTAAAGAACCATTTTGTCATTTTGGTTTGTTCACGATTTATAGAACCATTTACATTATTCCACTTTTAGTACGGGACCTCACATCCCACAGAACTTTTTACATTTACAATTCAATATAAAACCAATACTTTAAATGAGTCTCACGTTCCACTAACTTCCTTTATCTACTTTTCTTCACAAAGTGAAACAATTTGTTAAAACTTGTACCAAGTCAAAAGGGTTCTTTAAATGGTGTACGGAGGGAGTATAACTTGAAATTAAAAGAAAAAATGATGTAACGTGAATGCTATGATTGGGTACGACGGGGAGTGTGTGAGCGTGGTCATACAAGTGCATGGGCGCGGTGCGGGATCATCTCTTGTATGACTATGTGCAGCAAGAATATTAAGTAGTGACACGTTTATTCCAAATTACTAGGATTGGAGTACGAATATGAATCCATGAAGTGGCGTGCAGTAAGGAGGATGAGGATTGTCATTGTGGGTAATAAGAATAATGCGAAGTAGGGATGATAAGAATGTCAAAGTGTGCAGATGTAAATTAGAATCCGAGAAAAGAAAAGAGAATTCACTTGAGTTGGAATTGGAAATCCATCCACACAAGCAAACTTAATATCTTTTCTGCCTTAGAAAGTGGGGGGTTTTGCAGCTTTTCATTTCAACAAGAAATCATGTCGGGAATTCACTTCAGTTCACCCCAATATGGAGTACTTAAATGAGAGAGAGATGGCGTAATGATGATCGCAAGTGGAGTGTAAATGGAGGGACACACATATACACATGATTTACTATCCAACCCAACAACAAGCTAGTACTAGTAGTACTTCTTATGTGTGTGTGTGTGTCCTGAGACAAGGGCTAGGACACGCAATGCCCTATTCATTTTGTAAATGTGACCTCTATAAATATTCTCTTCCCCCTATTGACTATTGTCCCCTCTAATTTTGGCACACTCATCATCTTTTTTTCAAACACGTCACTCTCAATTCCTCTCCCTCATCTTATCTCAATATGTTAAATTCCAAACTCACTTTTCTGGTATACTAATTGATTACAAGGTTGAGTGTTTTTCTCATTTCATCCACTTGACTCACTTAGTTTTGGACCAACTTGCTTCAAGCTGTATTAATTAAGGATATTTTACGGACAAATTGATCGACTTAAAAGAAAATGTGCACCATTCCAAATGTTTTTAAGTTTGAATTTTATAAGTTTGCTTGGTAAGCAGAAAATTCATTTCCAACAAACAAATGGATAAATCATTAATCACTAATTCAAGCCAACAACTTTCTCTAGCTTTGCAATGCGTACGTCTATTTTGTTTGGCTAGATGTGATCAACCTTCCATTTCCTAAACCATTGTTCATCCTTGCCAACTCCGCTAACAAACAAAACACTTCCAACCTTCGATCCACTACTGTCTTTCTAACTAGCAACTCCGCTAATTCATCTCATCCCATTTTCTGAGAGACTATACTTTCTTATACTTATTCTCTCAAGGTACTAATCTAATATCAATACTACTATAGAAGTGTCCATTTTTACATATTGTGATCTTATAAGGTAAGTAATTACCAACCCTTTTCTTATATATCTAAATTTCTTATGATAAATATTAACAGCATGGCTGCATGGGACTCTTGGACCACCAAAAAAACAATTGAGTAGAGAGCCACATTGACAGAGTCAAGTTCAAGTAGATAAGTAATTTAACAAGTTCAGGCAAAAAGCTTATTATAGTATTACATAATTTTGATGTTGTACGTATTTCACAAAGATGCATTTTATTCTTCTCGACTGGAACTCTTACAGTAGACAACTTAACTTAAATCAAGGATATAATTATAGTATTAGGATTCAAATCAATCTTAGTTCTAAATACTCCGTGACAAATTTATTTATATTATTTTTATCTATTTAAATTGACTTTTAATAGTAATGCTTCATATAAGTACTTTGTCGTGATTATACGTGAAATACTCCACAGTACATTGGCCAAAAAAAGGTTTTAACAATACAAAAATAGTTTATACTTATTCACTAATGAAAAGTGGGGCTAAGGATATGAAGATTGAGGTGGCCTATGATCATGCGGGTTGATAAGGCCTAACCCGAATCATGCCTGTTAAGAAAACTCTCACACTGAATAAGGCAAACGCAGACCTGATCCGTATATGACATGAACTCGTTTTCAACATGGTATAATAAAGATTTACACGATACGATAATAACCTAATAATGATTTATAGTAGATTATTAAAACCTAAAATTACATGCATGATTAAACATGTTTTTAAAGATATTATATGATTAAAACTTGATATTAATACATGAATAAATTATTTTTTAAAACCTGATATTATACGATTAAAATTTCATATTGATATAGTAATATGTTAGAATTCAACGGATTTTAATTATCCGACGGGTGTGTGTTGTGTTACAAAATCGTTAATGTTGGTATATCTGAAACAAAAGCATAGTCGCGTGGTTCTTACTACTTTCATGGAAATATTCTTTTATTTTGAAAAGAAATAAAAATATGAGAAGAGTTAACATATTTGCATGTCATTAATTTGTTTCAAACACACACACACACACACACACACAATAACCTCTCTTCTCTCTCATTAACAAAAAAATCCCTCTAGATCGGAAGACGAAGAAGAAGCAGACAGAGGAGAGGAGATTAGCGCTGCTGTAATTCGTCATGGCAAAAACAGATTGCAGTCTCCAACAACCTAAATCCGTAAGCCTGCCCGCCATCAATCATCCGATTTGATTTCATGTATTAATTAATGAATGAATGGCAAATTGGTTTGTGTGAAATTGAAGGCGAGGGGCGATGAGAACAGGTCGAGGCTCAAGTACTTGGATTTCGTGGTTGTCGCCACCATTCATTTGATGATGCTCATCGCCACCATCTACGGTTTCGCCAAGGAGAGATCCGGCCGCCTCAGGCCCACTATTTGCGTCCTTGAGGACTCTGTCAGGACACTTATTGCCCCGCTTTACGCCAAAACACACCATCTCCCCATTCAACTCCTCACCTTTGCGGATCGCAAGGTACAACGCCATTTAATATCATCATCTGATCTACAATGAAATTCAAACTAAAATATTCACGTAATCTCTTCTCCGATTATCTGTTTTTGTTTATTTCGATCATTTCCGATTTTGTTTGTTTGATCTTATTACCGATTTGCTGAGGCCTTGATAAAGAATATAATTCTCAGTTAGGTTGATTTAATTAACTAGTCCAATGCAAAAATTTGTATAAATTTGTTAAGTGATCTCACAAAGCTGGTGTGGCTTGATGATCTTGTTATCTGGATTTAGGCATTTTCCTTAATTCATCTTTTTTTAGAATTTCAAGGAAATAATGCCTTGAGTATGAGTATGTAATTATGGCATGATATGGATGGTGATGAAGAGGTTCTGTTTAGAAAAATAAATGCCGCAGTGGCATTGCCGGAGGTTGAAGCTGTTGGATTGAGTTCATTCAGAGCTATTTTCTTTATTTTTTCTATACATTGACCCAATTAGTTTAAAAGAGAAACCAAATACTCTCTTTTCCATATAATTTAAAATCACAATTGAAGATCTTTATTTTCCTAAGAGTGATCAAGAGATCCTTCTTTTTGTTTTGGCATTCGGATAGTTGTGAGGCTACAGAACTTGTTTAACACAAATGAAGTTCGTTTTGATCTCAGAGGAAAGTTTTTGATCGGTTCCTCTAATTTCTCATTCATTATTACTGTACAACTGATTTAAGATTGTGTGGTTCACTTTTGAGCTCCTCCTTAAAACACCAACTTTTATGTTATCCTGTGACACAATGTATGATGAACTCGTAATTTGAACATTGCTCCACTTGTTTAAATGCTTGAATATAGATGATCTCTTATGCTATTGATGGACCATTTCTCCATCCTTTTTTCATGAAGGGATTCACCTTCGACTCCACACAGAATCAATTGGTATTTATTCTTGGAAAATGACAGCCTCTAGTGGAGAGATCAATTTATTTTCATCCTGCAGAATAAAAGGATAAACCAAACTGTACGGGATTATGCAGGTTGATGAATCTGTGCACAGAATGAAGAAGTACGTGCCCTCATCTCTGAGACGTGCATCTTTCAAAGCCTTCAACCAAGCTCGGAGAGCACCTGTTGCTGCTCGATGTGTGATGGCTGATGTCCAGAAAACCGGGATGGTGGAGACGGCTTCTGGACTTGCAAAATCTGTGTATGTCAAGTATGAGCCAGTAGCCAAAGATTTCTACACCAAGTATGAACCGGTGACTGAGGAGTATGCACTGTATGTATGGCATTTGCTGAACCAGTACGCTCTCTTCCAACGAGCCGCTCTAGCTGCTGGTCCAGTGGCAGGTTATTGCTCGGAGATGTACAATCAGAAGGTTGAAGTTGCTGCTAAGAATGGGTACAAGGTGGCAGCACATCTTCCTATCATACCTGTTGAGAAGATTGCTGAGGCTCTGAGGACTGAGAATATGAAGCCTGTAGTGATTGATGGAGGCCGCGGAGGGGAAGAAATCAAGGCCAAGTAATCATTGTTTAGCAGGTGGGAACCACAGAGTTATCTTCTTTAACTAGCAGTAGGTACCTTTTTTAAGCAGTTTTTAAAAACTAGTAGTAGTAGTATTTGGTAACTGAGTTGGGACATATGGATCATGTACTGAGAGAGGGGATCAGATTTACCATGGCTTCAACTTGGTAAATGTGAGTTGTTTTATTGTTTGCTACTTATTTTTGGTGGAGCTTATATGATTGATTCTCATTCCCTTCCCCTTTGTAATTGATTCATGGTGAGACATGTATTAGAATAACAGGTGTAGTTTTAAATTGCATGATGTGTTTCTCTCTCACAACTTTTAACCCAACACTGCGCATATTCCTTGTATCTTAGGGAGGTACACAAATCTAGCTCATCACTAGAAACAAGAGCAAAAGGAATAGATCTTCGATTCAATCTTGAATAATGAATTATAACCATCATAATTCATAATCATAACCATAATTTAAATAGAAAAGGAAACAAGTACTAGGAGTATTTGACAACTTATACAGTTGTTGCCCGACCCGACCCGACCCGAATCGGAGGTGAAATCGGGTATGGATGGTTTGATAACACAGCTTCGTGTCTTTGAACCAAAACTCGAAGGCAAAGTTACAATGGCTAACTGTCTGCGGATGCCCATGGCTTCGCCTCTCTGCTGCTCCTCCAAACGGCGTGGTATCGGTGTAATCAACTGCGCTAAAATTCCTATGGCTCCACTCAACCCTAAAGACCCCTTCCTATCGAGGCTCGCCTCCCTTGCCGCCACCTCTCCAGATACGCTCCTCAACAGACCCAAAAACTCCGATACGCCACCATTTTTGGACGTTTTCGACTCCCCAACCCTCATGGCTACCCCTGCCCAGGTATTTACTGTTTCTACTTTTGTGCTTGCAATTGTTCTCTCACTTCGAGTTTCAACCGTTTACTCCTCGACTGCTTGATTTTTTCATTTTGATAGAATGAGAATTATTGTTTGCAATTCGGTTTTATGTATCTGGAGAGGAAATTAGAAACTATGAAATCTTGATGCAACTGTCAACAGATAAAGATTCAACACTTATACATGTGAGCCTCTGTTGAAGATCCTTGAAATCGAATTGAACTGGTCCTTCACGTTTACCATATGCCTATGCCATATAATCTCAGTATCCTTGAGTAAAATGAACAGCTTGGGCTCTTCTACTTTGATCATTTCCTACTAAAATGAAGAGATTAGGCTCTTCTGCTTTGAAAATTAACTTCTTCTTCTTTTTGTGGAGAAATCACAATTTTACAGTAGTGAACTTTTCACTTATGAATATTATTGTTGTTGCTTGAAACAGGTAGAGAGATCCGTTTCGTACAACGAGCACAGACCAAGAAGACCTCCACCAGACTTACCTTCACTATTGCTGCACGGAAGAATAGTGTACATTGGCATGCCGGTTACTAGTTTGACTCTACTCTTCCCTCTTTTAGCATATTACATTCCTGATATTAAAGTGAAAGATGAAGAACTTTGAATCAGATTTAGGTCATTATGGAACTAATAGAAAGTATTCAGAAAAAAAAGTAGTACATGTATGTACTCCATATCATATGCACCAACCTACCAAATAACTTGTTCCTCTTCCACATCCTACTCAACTGATTTTTGTTAATTGGCATGCTCTTGACATGAGACCACCTATAAGTGTGTTTCAGTGCTGTGCTAGAACATCCAAGTGGTTCTTAGATGGAAGTTGTGTTATTCTTATTATTTTGTTCAGATTCCGGATAACAATTTAGCTTAATTCATGCAAATAATATGGACCTTTCTGGTTTCAGTTGGTTCCAGCTGTTACTGAGCTTATTGTAGCTGAGTTGATGTACCTTCAGTGGATGGATCCCAAAGAGCCAGTTTATCTCTACATAAATTCCACTGGAACAACTCGTGATGATGGTGAAACGGTGAGACTTTAAGTGATTAACTTCGTAGTTGCCTTCAAATTTTATTCAAAAGATGCGATCTCGTATTCTCTTAGGCTCTCTCGTCCCTGTACAGTCCCTTCATTACATAAATTTTCTGTAGCAGTTGTTTCCAGCTGTTGCTCCCCTCCCATGGGCAGGAGTTTCTATCCTGATTAAACGCAATTGAACCATAGAGTGTTAGCAGTTGTCTTTCGTGTTTTAAGATTGATAGTCTCCTTTAAACCATCAGTACCATTTTATTTGAATGAAAAAAGAGAGTGGTGAACATCATGTCAATATTTGCTTGGTCTTGAAATATATTCGGTTAATAGGATTGGGGATCCTTGGAATGACTTGGAAACACCGCCTAAATGTAGCAAGATAGGAAATGATAGCAAGCATGAATTATAGCGAAAAATGACATGATATGGAATGACCAGACAGATTCAACACCAACACAACTAGGAAACATGAATATTCATATTCGGTTGCAGTTATACTTGTCTTTATGACTTTATGTTTATGATGAAATAAATTGGATAAACAACGCATGATAGATGCAATAACACACATAGTGCAATAACACAAACTGCCACCCTCGGTGGATAGTATTATATCTATATTCTGTTCAGGTGAAGTTATATTGGTTTTTGCTGATCTCAAACTTAAGTGTTGAATGAAAGATTTTCAGTATATTGTGCTTAATGAGAAAACAAAGCTTAAGCTCCAATTTGATCCCATAATTAGTTTTTATAATTTTACTGTACTTTGTTTACTTCTCATTATAGTTATTAGTTTTGCATTGTCTGTCTCAATTTTCTTATTGCTTTACGAAATTGCAGCTTATTGGTTTTCCTTCTAATTTTAGGGGGTCCATTTGTAATTTTATATCTTCTCCTCTAAACCACTTATGTGTTGTAACTTTTTTTCAGCTGTTGCATATTCATTGTTAAACCATTTCTTTGTCATTGAATTTCCTCATTGAATTTATTTTGCGTGCATTCTTAGTAATAATTGAAATATTCTATTATGCAAGGTTGGAATGGAGACTGAAGGTTTCGCAATTTATGATGCTATGATGCAATTGAAGAATGAGGTATGGTTCCTGTGTGTACAAGTACTTCATATAAATTAATCATGCTGGCTCGCATTGCTTGTTTAGATGCTTTAAATGCCTAAAGTTGGGTAGTTTGTTGAGAATGTCCTATGTGTGCAGTGTGCTTTCAAGATGATTTACTTTGATGTGGTGGCTTTTTTGGTTTTACTTGACTGAATTTGGTAGCGTACAGTTATCTATAGCTATTAGTTGGAAAATGTAGCTACATGCAAATTTATGAACAATACATCCTGATTTCATGCCGTATATGAACTTGCATATTGCCTCACTGCCTTGTGGTCAGGATCTTCTAAAGAAAAAACTACCTTCTCCAGAACTGATGTTATCCTGTTTTCTGCAAATATAATATATCACATCACATGGGTCATTTTTGTAATTATTATGGCAGTTAGTGCTCAAACTTTTTGACAAAGATAGGTATCACTTTCTTAGCCTAGTTTTAAGTTGCATTTTGTAATAGCATGCCTCGACTTGTTTTAAATGATACCTAGTGTCTGGTTACCTTTATACTTAATCTCATATGCAGATACATACTGTTGCTGTTGGAGCTGCTATAGGTCATGCATGCCTCTTACTCTCTGCTGGAAGCAAAGGCAAAAGGTTCATGATGCCACATGCCAAAGGTAGTTTTCAGTTTCTTGCATTAAATTTTGTGTTATTTGCCCGTAAATTGTTATACTTTCACCACTTTTTGGTTTTGCGTACCAACTTTAAATCTTCCCGTAAACCATTTAACAATTAGTTTTATTTGATTTTGTAATCATAGATGATTCTAGTCAATGTTTGTATTGACAATTTGACATGGATAGCTGTGAAACTGACATGGAAAGGATATGAAGCAGTGGGGCTTCTGGGGCTTCCTATTTATCGCTGATTATGCCACATCAAATTTCCAACTATCCATGTCAATAAATGAATATTGACCAGCATCCTCCATGGTAATAAAATCAGATGGAATCAATAGTTGACTAATTTACTGGCAGATTTTAAAGTTGGTATTATAAACTGGAAAATGGATAATTCATGAATTTACAGTACTGACAAATGACCCTTTAATTTATTTATTTTTTGTGCAACTCGCAAGTAGTTTCTCTATCACTTTTCTGAGTTCAGTCATAACTTTCTTGTTCAGCTATGATTCAACAGCCCCGTGTGCCATCCTCTGGTTTAATGCCAGCCAGTGATGTTTTGATTCGTGCAAAAGAGGCAAGTTTGAGCTCGTTGCTGCCTCTTACTACATCTGACTGGAAGTTTTTAATCCATGCGTAGTGGTAATAATAAGTGCATAATAAGCAATATAATATTGGAAACCAAATATAGTGGGTATTTTTAATCCATGCATGTGGCATCATAGGGGCACAGATGTATGTATTTGGGGTAAAATAACGCAGTTCCTTCCATATTGGGACTTGTGATCTTTACTGACAATGTTTTAGGCTTTTTTGACAAAAGTCTATTAATCTGTTTCTGCAACTTATTGGGCTGCTTTTGTAGGTGATAATAAACAGGGATGTCCTTGTTAAACTTCTAGCTAAGCACACTGGAAACGTGAGTTGATATGTCAAATTTCTTTTTTTGGGAGAAAATATACGTTGAACTATTTTCAAGCTTGTTTATTTATGAAATAAAATTCATCAGTTTCCATTTCATTTGGTCAGTCAGAAGAGACAGTGGCCAATGTGATGAAAAGGCCATTTTATATGGACTCTACTAGAGCTAAAGAATTTGGTGTCATTGATAAGGTGAGTTGTTTCCGACTGTACCCTACTTTTTACACCGATGACCTTGGCTCTAGACTCTTGATGTAACGTTTGGATTCAGATACTTTGGCGCGGACAGGAAAAGATTATGGCAGATGCTGCCCCTCCGGAAGAGTGGGATAAGAATGCCGGGATCAAAGTTCTTGATGCAATGTAGTTGCTTTCAAATACTACTTAGGAGGTAAACTTCCCCTCTCTGTAGTATATTAGTCTCCCTTGATTTTCATCACGTATAAGCATTAGTACTTCACAATCGTGTGTAATAACCATGTTTGCTTTTAGAAGTCTTCTAATTGAGAGCTGTTCCAATTAATTAGTCATATAAGGTGAAAATAGTTATATTGGCTTTTGTGTAGATATTTATGACGTGTCTGATTGAATCGACGCAGGATTTTTCTGTCTGCAACAAAACAGATCATGCTCATTACTCGTCCAAGCTTTGATTTCAAGCATATACAGCTGGTTTCATAGCTTAAGCCAATACGGTCACCACACGATTGTAATCAACTACGGTGAGCTCGTGAAGGTGAGCATAATCGGGTGATGGGGTGCAGCTAAAGTTCTCGATGACAAAGCCTCCAAGAAGAGCACTGTGATGAAATATATTGAGGTTAATATTTAATGGAATTTTATCATGCCATGTTTGATTTAGCTCTTCACTCTTCAATAGCACTTCATCACCTAAAGGTTTGTTGACATTATAGTTAGTCGTATGCTTAAATTTGATGCAAGCCTTGTACAATACCCATTCCTGAACAAAATTTTCTTCTACTATTGCCTGTTTCTTTTATGTGCGATTGGAGGATTTGAACATTTGTCATGATTGCAAAACTACCACTAGAAACATAAATGCAACCATAACTATGAAAAAGATTAAAAGTGGCATTGTAACACAAATAATACAGAGGTGTGCGTAGCGGTATTTGTGTTAACATGAAGGGCAAATATTGTTTCTGTTTAAGATTGAAATATTGTGTTGACGAGTTTTTCTTTTCGAACAAAGGGGCTAATTTGAAATTTGGCAAATCTTTAAGATTGAAATTCCTTTATGAATAGTTGAAATGCATATTTACCTTTGTAATTTTCATTCCTGATATCTTGGTAGTAATTACTGACTAGAGGTGATATAATCGTTATTACATTAAACCATATCTTTATAGAAGTCAATTATAAAACTAAGGTTTTACAATTATAATTTGAAGAAATGTGAAAGAAAATGAGTATATAATCATAGGCTAAAGAGGGAAATGTTATGCGACACAGAGGGTTGCAAAATAAACATAAAATGGAATATTGTTCCGTGGACTGAAAAGAAAAATAAAATGGAGTTGGTGGTGGGTAGATGGCTGATGGCCACTAGATGCTATGAGAATACTTATTTATGCACACATATAAAAAAGAAATAATTATCCCGAATCCCATATTCGTTAAGGGCCTACCATCCTCATCCAGCTGTGGTGTGAGTTGTTATCTATCTGGCTCTTCCCATCAAATCAAGCACTCTCCAATTTTGTAACACAAACACAATAAATGCAATATGCGAGAGGTCCCTCTTTGTTATTTTTGGGTGATCCTCATATGTGTTCGTAGTAGTAAATGAAATTAACACTGAGAATTTGAGTTATTGATCGACATTATCATTTTTTCGATTATGCAAAGATCCCAAGAATAAATTTTCATTGAATACATCATCACAATAATACAAAATTCTATTCCATTTAAGATGTGAAAATCTATGCAGATTGTGAAAAAACAAATCAAATAATCTCAAGAAAGATAAGCACAACATAACAATTAACAACACACCAAATGTATATTCAATTATTAATTCCGTGTATAACAAACACCCCCACCCCAAAAAAAGATGAAATCAAAACAAAATGAAGAATTGAAAAGTAAAATTAATAGTAGTATTTCCCAAGGAAGAAAATAAGAAAGAATATTAGATGCGGAATTCAGCTCCTGCAACGTGTGATGGCGCTGCAGCCGCGCCGGTAGGGGTTGGCCTGAGCACCGGGGCGGCAGTTGTAGTAGGACGCGCCGCGCCGCGAGCACGGCACATTGTTCCTTTGCAGAGCGCCGTAGCTGATGTAGCGGCGCGTGGCTAGGATGCGCCTGTTCGACTCCGAATCCAGCTCGAATTCCTCCTCCTCGTTGGCCAGACACTCCGCCACGGTGCCCCTGCACCCCGATCTAACCGCTGGCATCACCCACGCCGTCTCTGCCGTGGCCATTGCGTGTGGGAGTATGAGACACGCGATTAAGCATATTGCCAACAGCAATTTCCAAGTGCCTGCCATTACAAACGAAACCTCTTCTTCTTAATTACTCACAATCTGCGATATATATTGTATTCTTCTCGATCTAGAGTTTCACTCTCTAGATTGGCGAAGATGGAAGGACGAGAGAAAGGGAGAGAGAAAAAAGAAAGGTTAAACAGCTAATGCAAGACTGGTTGATTGAAATTTGAAGATATATGGGGACGACGCGTAATTGAAGGGCTAATAATTGCGCTGACAAACTTTAACATTCAAAATAATTTTACAAATAATACTCCTATTTCTAAAAATATATTTACAATTTATTTTTAGACAATATTAATATACTCTCTGTCATAGTAGTTGAAGCATTTCTTTCGGATACATATATTAAGAAAAAGATATGTAATGTTACAATAAAAAGATCATCAAGTTTAACAGAGAAGAAAATAGAGATAATAAAGTAAGATAGAGGGAGAAAATAAGAGTTAGAAGAAGTGTTACTCTCAACGTCATTAGAGTGTACACAGTGGGGGCACTGTGGCGGTGGAGGAGTCGCTGGATACGCGGCGTGGATGAGGCGGAGCGGCGGTCTTTGCGACGGAGCCGCGGTAGCATATTTCCGATTTTCTTTTCTTAATTTATTTCTATAAATACAACCTATTCTCAATTCATTTTTTTTTTCATTCTGTTCCAATCTCCAATCTCAATTTTTTTAATTTTATTCTATAAGTTTAAAATATACCAACAATTGATAAAATAATGTGATTTGTGGTTGTGGCGTGGATGTCATTGTGGCTGGATAAGTTTTTGTGGCTGTGGTGACTAGGCAGAAAGTTTTTGTGGCTTTGCTGACTAGGCGGACAAGTTTTATGTGGCTGTGATGTGGATATTCCGCTTTATTGGGGACACTCTTATGAGTCTCTTTTGAGTTCAGTACGAATTTTATGAAATACTCCCATGTCTCACTTTAGGAGTCACATTTGAGTTCGATGCGGATTTTAAAAAGAGTGAACTACAAAATTGACCCCTACGTATGACAAGTCGAACGCTAGAGGTACCCATGTTTTAAAAAATGCGTTGTTAGTCTCTACGTATGGGTATAATATCATTTCAGACTCTTTTTCACTATTTTGAGTCTTTTATACCATTTTCCCTCACTTTTAACATAAATGTAATTCCAAGGGTGTTTTAGTCTTTCTCATTTTTGTTAATATGTATCATGTTTATTTTATATTAAAATATTATTTTCATTTAATCCATAAATATTGTAAATATAATTAAATTAATAAATTAAAATACTTATCAATAGTTATCATAAGAATAATTTATGTTTTTATTTTAGTTAGATATGTTTTTATAAATAGTAATTTTTTTAAAGAAAACCGTAAATTATGTAATAGTAATTTTTTTATATATCATATCATCTATTACATGATTTACGGTTTATTTAAAAAAATTACTTTTTACAAAAACATATCTAACTGAAATAAAAACATAAATCATTCTTACGATAACTATTGATAAGTATTTTTATTCATCAATCTAATTTAATTACTATTACATAATTTACGGTTTTCTTTAAAAAAAATTACTCCACTATTTATAAAAACATATCTAACTAAAATAAAAATATAAATTATTCTTACGATAACTATTGATAAGTATTTTTATTTATCAATCTAATTAAATTTACAATATTTATGGATTAAATGAAAATAATATTTTAATATAAAATAAACATAGGCATAGTAATAAAAATGAAAAAGACTAAAACATCCTTGGAATTACATTTAGGTTAAAAATGAGGAAAAAGGGTATAAAAGACTCAAAATAGTGAAAAAGGGTCTGAGATAATATTATATCCATACGTAGAGGCTAACAACGCATTTTTTTAAACATGGGTACCTCTAGCGTTTGACTTGTCATACGTAGGGGTCAATTTTGTAGTTCACTCTTTAAAAAAATGTAAAGGAAAGTGGGTGAAAAAGATATAGTGGAATGTGAGTCCTAATTTATATATTAGCTTTATAATAAAATGTGAGCGAAAAAAGGTTAGTGGAATGTGGGGCCTATTATCATTTCTGAAATATTCCAACCTGAACTCTTAAAGTGGGACCCTAAAAAATGATCAACAGGGGCTCCTAAATTGGGGTACTACAAATGGAAGTAAGTGGAAAAAGATAGTGTAACATGGGACCCATTTTTATATACTCCCCCCGTTCTGCTTAAGATGAGACGTTTTCCTTTTTAGTTTGCCCCAACTGACAAATTTCCTTTTTTGAAAACTTTCTCTCTCCAAACAATACACTCAACCACTTTTTATCACTTCTATTAAAATATTCATCTTTCTTTCTCTCTGTTTTTATACTTACACCCACCTTTTCTCTCTCCAATTAAGCACTTTAATCAATAACTCCTAAAATTATGTGCCGGCCAAGAAATGTGTCATATTAGTCGGGACGGAGCGAGTACTTTTATATTAATAAAGTAGTGTGAGGAGTATTAGTTTTATTGCAACAAAAAATGGCGATTCCGTCTTCTTGGCGGCCCTCACACTTCGGTCTGACATCATGTGAGGGGGTTCAATCAGGGTACACAGTAGCCCGTTAAGAGGTAGGCTTTAACTCACTAACCGCCAAAAACTCATCTCCAAAGGCCACACACTTGTGCCTGAGAGATAGAAGCAACTACTCAGCAGTAGTAAGATTTGAACTCAGGTTTTGAAATGACTCTAATACTATAGAATGCTCAAAACAGAGAAATGACTCTAAAAAGAAGAGTATTCTATCATAGTCTCATTTAAATTGTCACATTAAAAACTACTGCATTTTATACACTAAGACCCCGTCATGAATCATAGTGATTTCTGATCCAAATTTTGACGAGTTGCAAGCTAGTTCTAGTTTAATCACGGAGGCCACTGCTACATTACACCAACATTTTATTTTAATTTTATTTCAAGCCAGATTCTACCTATTATTTTCACAGATCATATGGACACTAGTATTATGTAATTATAATTGAAATATACTACTACTAGTAATATTGACAACATAAATAAATTATTGTTTAGGTCATGCTTCCGACTACTACTGTAGTTTTGCCCCTCTTTTCTTTTGATTTGGGGACCTTTTTGCTTCTTTAATTAGGATTCTAATAGAGGGCAGCCACTACTTGCGGAAAATGGGCTAGAAAATGCAACTCAGAATTAAAAAAACTCACATAGAAAAAGTTGAATATTGCCAAAAAGTCCACCCGTACAAGGTCTTCTAATTTGATCAAATCCGATCTGTTAAGGAAACTGCAAATCCGAACACGAATCCGACCTGCTACCCTCAAACCTGAACACGACCCGAATCCGACACGAATCCGTTAATGACACAATAGAATATGGGTTGACACGACACAATAACGACCTGAACCCAATATTATACGATTAAACCTAATTTTAAATTTGATTTACATGATAAAAATCAATTTTCCATAATTTAAACCTGATTTACAACAAATTAAATAACTAAACTAAAGCATTATTTAAAATATATATATAAATAATAAAAATAATAATATTCTTTCATAATGGGTTATCCGTATCCAATTCACATTCAACCTGAAATTTTCGGGTTCTGACAGGTCAACCCAATAAGGATATGAACCCATTAAGGTTTGGCCCAAACCCATTATTTTCGTGTGGAGGATAAAAAATTGCCAGCTAATTAATTATACATAGATTACGTTATATATATGGTAATTTTGTTAGATGATTTAATAAGATCAATATGAGTTAGAGTTCGATTAAAAATGTAGTAGTTTAACAAATCATAATGCAACAATACTAAGTTTTTTACATAAGTAGTAGTGCAAAACTAGTTTATAGTTTCATCTCTAACAAATTCAAACTCGTGACCAGAGATGCCTAAGATGCATAAATGGGCGGTAACGGTCTAGAACCGCTAGTTCCGGTTTAAGAAGATCATGAATCGGAACCGACCCATGAGCAACATATCGTGTTTTGGAACATTTCCTGCATCTTTGCCACATAAATTTTGATTGTCACATCAATATTTTTGTTTATCAGATTTATTTTTAAAAAATATTTTATTATTAAAAATAAAACAAAGAAAATTATTGATAATCTTTAAAATATGATATTTTCAATTAAACACCCTAATAATTTTAAAAAATCGATTATTTACCCTATTTTTTATTTGTAATAAGTGGGCCAGTGGGGCATAATCAAATGGGCTGAATTAATCAACAAAAAAGAAACAGTCACAAAATCCAGTGGGTTAGGGTTTTGGGCTGCTTCTCATATAAGAAGATTAGTTAAAGCCGCCATCGTTCAGCAGCTCCAGCCTTTGTTTCCCGCATCTCCTTCTTCAGGTACTCTCTAGTCTCTACCTCCCCTTCTGCGAATGTTAATTCTGAAAATAATATGGCCATTTTGCTTGAGATATCTTTCAGCATCTCATCTTTATCCTTCCCCCTAGATTTTGTAAACTTGTATATATGTGTATGTAATGCTGCCCTATTGCGGATGGTTATTCTTATCGACGAAATAAAACTCTATCTAGGATGAATTTGAAGTATCTTATCGATAATAGCAAATCTGTAGTGGCGGAGCGTGACAACTTGTTTTTTTACGAAATTGATTCGTACTGATCTGCACGATATGAATTCACAATGTTATGATTGTTGTAATTTGGATGATTGGTTTGAATGAAAGACCTTAATTTGTACTTATTATAATTGACCGATTGTTAAGATTAAATTTTTAAGTTATTATACTTGATGAATATAAGACTATGCGATATTGATGGGCAGAGTTCGTATCTGATCATTATTCGTGATACACAGCTAGACTGTTAATCGTTGTTTCCTTGACTCAGGTACTTGGTTATTTCATAGTATTTCTCAAGTGCTTAAAAGACTTGGTCAATATGCAGAATGAAGAAGGGCAGAACATGGATCTTTATATCCCACGGAAATGGTGTGTATATTGTTTGAAGAACTAATTTCAATTTTTTTGTTCATTTGGTAGCCGTGATGTATAAAATTGTGAAAAGGTCATTGTGCATAGACATTACTGATTATATACGTGTTTATAATGCAGCTCGGCCACTAACAGGCTGATCACTTCCAAGGATCATGCATCCGTCCAGATCAATGTTGGTCATTTGGATGAGAGTGGCAGATACACTGGCCAATTCTCAACTTTTGCTCTTTGTGGTTTCATTCGCGCCCAGGCAAGTGTTTTGTGCACTTGTTTTCATTTTAAGTTCATTGTTTAACTGATTCAATGTTTCTTGGCTCTTCTAACTAACCCTAATGAGTGAGACTATCCTGTTGTAGTAACGTAGGATAATGATTATGTTGCACTTTGGTGTTTGGAAAAAAAATCTGAACATTGGGGAAAATTATTTATCAAAAGAATTTGGGAACCAAAAGGTTGTATTTTGGAAGAGTGAAATTATTTTGGAAACAAGGGGCTGTATTGAAATTGCCAAAGCTTTCAAAACTTGGACATAGCATTTCCCTGTATAGTTGTCTCGTCAATTTATTTGGTTGACAAGGAGAAACTCATTACTATAAATCTTATGAACTCTCTCGGCAATTTATGCCACTTGGGCTGTAATACTGCTGCACTTTTTTCCCTCTATTTCGAGTATGTTGTATGTGCTTCAGATGTGGTTATATCATCTCTATTATGATATTACTGCACTTTTTAGCTCTCACTTGTCATCATTACATTCTAATTCTAAGAAGATTGTTGTGAAAAAGGGCTCAATACTACATGTAGACTAATATCTGTAAGAAAAAAATGGAATCAAATGGCTCAGAAATAAGTGTTCTGCCATGAAATTATACACTTAACATAGTAGGTCTAGTTGACCTTTTCCTCTAAACTAGGTCCATATGTTTGGTGTTGAATCTTGGTGTTAATGTCAAGTGTGGTGCTTCCTTCCACTACTAGAATCTCCTTTGACACTTTAGTGCAGAATGCGACGTCTAAACTTTCTTTTGGTTCTTTTCACTTCTCTCATTTTGCTAACCTTGTGAAGTTTTATAGTATGGTAGAAGAATGTTGTCCTGTGGCATATGTGATTAATATTTTATGAGGATGGGAAACTCTGTTGTGCAGGGTGATGCCGACAGTGCGCTTGATAGGCTGTGGCAGAAAAAGAAAGTTGAAGCCCAACAACAGTAAACGGGAGTTGTAATGGCAAGATTGTTTTTTTGAAGTTTCTTTAAAATAGTCTGAGAATTATCAGTATTACCTAATACATTTGAAGATGTGCAGTTGAAGTTTCACGACACATCTATCTTTAATCTATATTGTTTTACTTAATTTAGGATTAGTAGATAAAAACCTTCCTTAAACTGTCTTACCTTTTGTTCTTTATAGAGTATTTTTTTCATCAATTATGCAGTATGAGACAACTGTTAAAACACCGCTAATTAAGAACCCTAATCAATGAAAGTTTGCCCTTTGTCTTTTGTCCAATGTAAAGTAAATGAAGTATTGTTTTGTAGTACTGTATTAGAGCATCAGGTGGATGCTTTTTGGCGGACAACTTTCTTTTTTTTATCCATAGCCCCATTTTATTTGTCCACAGCCAAAAAAAAAAGTGTCTGCAGTAATAGTGGACACTTTTTGGTGGACAAATTTCACTTTATTTTAGTTGTATTTTTTAATTCAACTACAATTAAAATTATCGGACTATAAATAATTAGAGAACGAGATAATAATAAAATTAAAAAGTTCGATGAGACCAAATATTCGTTGTATTCATGGATATCGGAAAATTACATAACGAACATTTAAAAAAAAAACATACAAAAACAAATAAAAACACCGCCACCATCTACTCGGTCGCGGAGTCGGAATCCGGTGCCTCATCTTCGTCGCCCACTCCCCCCGGCGCCGCCGCCCCTGCCCCCGCCGCCCCCGGCGTCGCCCCTGGACCAATCAGCCCCAGATCCTCTCTGATCCTACACATCAGCTCATAGTATATCGCCTTGGTGATCGGGTCGGTGGCCGACTCATAGAAACGGCAGTTATCTTGCAGTTGTTTCATCAACTGCACATTCAGGTTCCTGTTCAAGACCACATGGGCCCCATGGTCCACGGACTGAGCTCCAGAAGGCGCCTGCGCGCCTCGCGATCCAGACGCGGCCGCCGAGTAGCGGGAGGAACTGCGCAGACATTCGGGCGCTGCGGATACTGGCCTTCTTCCCCGGAGGGCGTGAGCGCACTGGTGTGTGTATCAGAGGGCTCATCCGCTTGGGCGTCGTTGAGGTCGATTGATTGTCCGCCGCTGCTGCCGCTGTAGTTCCCGGCTCTGTTGCGTCTATTGCGCTTCGCCGCGTGACCCTCGGTCTCCTCTGCACAGATGGCCTTGAATTTCGGGCAGTTCTCGAGAATGAGAAACTCCTCCCAGTGGTTGAACCTAGGCTTATATAGCGCGTTGTATTGGGACACAGACAGAGCCTTCACGTCGGCTTCGTTGCGGCCACTCTCAGCGTTGAGAAGGTTGTTGCCGTAGATGCCCGCGAACTTCTTGGTGGGTGTCAGAATCCTCCCAAACTTCTTCCGGAGCTGTTCCGCGTCACGCGGTTTGGCGCCTCTCGGCTTGAACTCATTGTAGGTCAACAAGACGCGCTTCCAAAAGCCCATCTCGGTCTGATCGGTGCCAACACAGGGGTCTGATGTGACGGCATCCCATGCCCTCGCCACAGCAATCGACTCGTCTTTGGTGTAGTGCCCGCCCCGACTTGTTACCGCCGACTCGCTACCGCCGCTGCCGCTGCCATCCCCGTCGCCGTCGCCGCCGGAAGATCTCGTCGGCGGGGTCTCCGGTAGGCCCGGACTCATCAGCCCCATCATCTGCTCCAGTGTGAACCTATCGAAATCCGACAACGGAGTCTGGGTGCGCTGGAAAGAGTGAGAAGGGGTATCCGGCCGCGGATGGTTGGGCGAGTCCATAGTGGGTCGATAATCTCCAAATGCCGAACGACCCAAATTCCTCTGATGAGAAGATTGACCCCGATATTGGCTTTGTTGCCACGGCGGGGATGTCGGTGACCACGACTGGAATGGAGGGGGACTGGGACTCGATCCCCGGGGGGTGGGACTCGATCCCCACAGCTGAGATGGCCGGGAAGAAGGATAGTATCCGTATCCCGATTCTTCCGTGCCGGGTGAATCTTCGTCTCTCCCGTGCATTTGGTAAAATCTAGGGTTGTGAAATTGGGGGTGGAGTGAAAATGGGTGTGGAGTGGAAAATAAATGGGTGGGGTACTTAAATAAGCCAAAAAAATGAATTAAAATTCGAATTTAAAAAAAAAAAAAAAAAATTAAAAATCCGGCGACCGCTGCTGCGGTGCTGCCGCGCAATAGATAGGCGCGGCGGCCGCCGCGATTCTCTCTCATGCGGCCCGTCCTCGTCGCAAAGCCGGCGATGGCCCTTCCGCCCCAAGAGATTCGTCCGCCCACGGGGCGGACGCCTTCCACCCTATACATCGCCGCGGCTAAGCCGCGGCCGGCGCGCCGCCCCTATAGTGGTTGCTCTTATCTTTACTAGTAGTACTAACTTTAGTTATTGGTGAGGCAAAGTTGAATAATAATTCTACTCTATATATAGGAAATAAAGTATTTATCACATTATGTATGCATTGACATTCCACAATTTCTTAAATCTGATCCGAGTCTCCAACAACTTCCATTTATGATGTAAATAGCTTTTACCATATGTTTTATATATTCATTTATGAAAATCAAGATTTTAATTGTCTTAGTAAAAGAAAAAACAAAATATGATATTTCCTCCATCTCTAACAAGCGTTTTCATCTCCATGTCAAAAAGGTGTGGGAGCACTTGTAAGGGATGGGCAAAGGTATTAATCCTTAAACATTCTCGTGTAAAATTGTTGGAAAATTATGGTTCTTCTAAGACTTATTATTTGTCAATTGTATATCACTGGTTAAAAGTTAAAACATGCTCAGTGGAAGTTATCATTACCAAATAACTTCTTTATTAATACCTTCGTCGAGCTCATCATTTCACATACTGCATGATTGTTACATGAACATCAATGCTCATTATATTATTGAAATATTATTGAACATGGACAACGATGTTTAATAAATGGGTCTATCTTGCCTATTAAATTTTACAACTGGTCACATTAAAGGAAGTTGAAAAATTCACCCCTCACTCTCTAACGAGAGACTGAAACTCTGAAAGTAAACATCATGTATTTGCCATTTTGGAGTACTATTTAGGAATACGTTATACGTACATCAATAAATTAAAAAAATTATTATTCCTTGGTGAATTTTCGGATTTGTTTTAAACATACACCAACTAATTATAGTGTGTTCTACTCAACAACTATAATTAAGACAAAATTTAGTTACAGTCTTAGAGTAAATCAAAGAAGTGAGATCAGACAACTTATGCATCTTATAGTTATAAACTTATAATAAAACCAAGGAGCAAGGACACACTTCATCTCCTAGACGTATCCGATTCAATTTGAGTTGTCTCTACCTCTATCCGAATAAAACAAAATATACTTCAAGAATTAACCAAAATGTAAACCAAAAAAGGAAAAGGACTTGAAAATGGTCAAAAACCTATACACAGGGTTGCAACTTTTGATGAAAAGCAACAACTTTAAAAAAATAGACACCAAAAACTAGGTGTCAAAGATAGATGCACTAATTTATTTATTTTACTACTTTACACATCACATTGAATAATTGCCTTACGAAATGGGGCTTCCAAACAAACCAATGATTTTCAACATCCCTTTTAGTTAAGGAAATATTGCAACTGTAAATTAATTAATTAATTAGAAGTGATGAAATAAAGATTGAGTACGTGTTAGATTATGAATGGGGCGTTTACCAAGTAGTACTCCATTTGGATTCTGCTTGAATATGCTCATCACTTTATTGAGTAGCAGTAGTAGGATTTAATTTTATTTTTCCTTTGAATAGTTAGGTAAAAAAATTAGATGGTTGTGATACACTTTTCTGGGGGAAAAATCCTACTCCACATTATTTTGTGGAAGTGGCATCAATGTCAAGCTTATAATTTGTGAAAAAAATTTGCCAAGTTGTTTAAGAGTATAAATACTGCATTAATTATCATAAATTAAATTAATACATAGGTATGTCAAATCATATTCATTGAGTATTTTAATCAAAGATGGCGGAAAAGTAAATTGGACTGGTTTAACCCACCTTTTCCTTTTTTATCTGTTCCACCTAACTAATGGATTTTTCTTTATTCGTTTAATATTACTAGTATTACTACGGAGTACTTTTTTTAGAAAAAATTACTTGTGATTAGTATTATACACTATTAGTGCATTGTACATTTTACTATAGCATAAAATACACTTTCCAGTGTAACTTAAGAGTAAAGACTAAATTTTTAGATAGTACAGTAATTAAAAGGATAATGCATGCAACTTAAATCATATGATTTCGATATCTTAGAAAAACAGTTGAGAACTGGCTACTTAAATCATATTCTTTCATTAACAAACTAATTGTCTGCAGATTCCCCTTTGACTAAATGAAACGATAAACTTTTCACCAATATGCTAAAACTCGAATTCCGACTTACCACCTCAGATTTTGATTTGGAGAAAATCAATATCATGGCAAATTTAATAGAATCAAAGTTCATAATTATTTTCGCAACCGATTTAGTGAAATAAATACCAAAATTAGTTCATAGCGATTTTTTAATATACTACCATAGAAAGTAAAATAATTGTACATGCATATTTGAAAGTCAAAAAGTCTTATACATAACATACTACAGAGGTCAATATATCTGAGTCACATAATAAAGCATCCATTTGGATTTTCATCGCTAAACATTTCAAAAGAATCCAACGGCTGCCGTTGATTCATCTCAGAATCCAACGGCGGCGGCTCCATCTGGTGCATATACGCGTGCGCATGCGGTGGAGGCGCAGTGTAGTACGACGCCGTGTAGCTGCTACTAGGATACGCCGTATTGTAGCTCACCGCGCATACAGGCGGAGGAAATTGATCATGACACGGTGTAGGCGTGGGACTCTCATTGCTCGCTGGCACCGGATTCTCCAATCCTCCGTCAATTTGCACTCTCTTCTTCTTCTTCTTCTTTTTCGCAGAAGCCACACCGTCGCTTTTCTCCGGCGCGGCCGAGCAGCTCTCCTCATCCTCTGACCTTTTTACGTCGGCGCCGGCGCTTGCTTTTTTGACATCTCCTCCTCCGCCGTCACCTGCGGTTTCGGTGGTTTTACCTTTATTGCCGGAAGCGGGAGGCGCTTCTACGGCGTCGTTTTTTTCTTCTGTTTTCATCTCTTTCTTGTTTCCAATTGTAGGAATAATTTCTTCTTGTGGCCATAGCTGGGCGTTTTTGCCGGATTTGATCAATTTTCTGATCAAGGCGTCGGCGTCGACGTTGCCCTTCACCGTCACTTTGTGTTGCTGCGCGTCGATGTCTACATGCTCCACTCCTTCAACACATAGAAACATAAATTAATCAACAAAATTAAAAGGAAATTAAGGAGAAAGAAGAAATTAATTACCTTGGATTTGAGAGAGAATTTTGTGGACTTTTCTTTTGCAGCCTTGGCAGTGGATGGAAGCTTTGATGATTGTAGTCTGCATGTTTCTACTTAATTACACCAACAAATACTCTTACCTAGCGAGGAGAAAAGGAAGACGTACCTTGAGATGGTTGATGGGTTCCTCCGCCATGAGAGAGACAGAGAGTTTGGAAAAGCAGAGGGGGAAATGATGAAGAAATAAGAATGGCTGGCTTTAACAAAAGGAAACACTCTGCATATTACGGAGTATCACTTTTGAGTTTTATAACTGCTTCAATTTTAAGATCTACTCCTAATTCAACAAATAACGAAATTAAGGGAGTAATTCATTTGTAGATTTACTGTATCATATTTATTTTTATTCATACTTCCCATTAATGGATCGATTTCATTTCATCATTCTATTTTTATCTTGTATTCTCCTATTTTATAACCACAATCAATTCCGTGATAGTTATATTTTGAATACAACTGAAGTAGTACTAGTATTATTTTATCTATAGGGAATAAGATTTTTTTTTCATTCAAAATTATGAATCAATTTCATGCTATAAACAATAAGTAAGACCTAGCTAGAATTCTCCAGCAAGTTCGCGCAGGGCAATTTGAAACTTCAGACTTAAGTTTATATTAAATATTAATCAAAGTAGATTTTATGCCAAAAAGTTTCATTTAAGTGGTTCCTCTTAGAGCATCGCTATTGGTAGGACCAGCAAGCTACAAGGTTCAATGTTATGGTTTACATGTGCTACTTTTTAATAAACCAACCTTTTATATTTCTACTTACACTATTAATTGGTAGTAATTCAATATGATCCTAGCTATTTCCATCATTTTGTGATTGAACAACGTACAATTAAATATTTGATTTTTATTAGCATTTCACCTCAAGTTTAGCCGTGATATTACGGTTAGAATTATAAAAAATAGAAATCATATTGTACTTACTCGCAATCATAAAAGATACTCGTGTTATAAGGTTTTCAATTCGAATTTGAAATCAAAACATAATGATTCACTCTACCTTTTGGACTTGTGACGTATAAATTATAAATGGGCTTTCCAGCATAAAAATACCCTCATTTCACTGCATTAGATTGTTGAAATCTCATAGTATATAATATGAAGTAATTATAAAGTAATTACGTGGTATCCTCATAAATGAAAAAACGATATGTTATAGCTAAATTTGAAAAAATATTACTATCACAAATTCAGTTGCAGAATGCACTTTAATTAATTATCGTTGTGAAAAGAATCAACTCAGTTTGTGGATGTTGGATGATGGAGTTGGCAAAGAAACGTCAACTACAAATAGAATTATAGAAAACATATATGGAAGAGTTTGTGCTTGAAATTTGTAATGTAATGGCAACTCTATAGAGACCACACTTACAAGTTACAACATTTTAAAGGGAATTCACGTGATAAAACGTACTCCTATTTGGTAAGATTTCATATAAAAGATACAAGGTGTATAAAAGGGTAGGTATGAGTGATTTACCAAATATAGTAGTATTAAAAATGTTTGATAGGAAAAACATGTAAATTAGACATGTGGAAGATTGGTTTCTCTTTGATTGTATTAAAAAGATTTGTGTAAGATAATATATACTTGTATGAATTAAAACGAGATTCGAAAATGGACTGAAACCAGCTTATGCATTAAGTAAATCCAGCTAGCTGGTGAAGTAATTAACAATGCATGTTAAAAAATATTGTTGACATGATGCGGATCTTCTTCTTGATGATGAAATACAATATGGAAGTATCTATTTTGTGAGTTTAGCAGATAGCCGCCCCCGAACAGTGCTCAAGTTAGGCTTACGGGATCTTGGTTTCCTCCTCGACCCCCTTCTCCTTTGCAAGCGCTGACGACGAATCTCAGGATCTGCCCATCCTTTCCCCCACTCTGAGAAACTGGAGTATGATTTGCATGTTTCTGTCGACAGCAGCATGTCTGCCTCTGGGTAAACAAGAAATGCTTCTTCCGAATCTGACTTCAAAAACTGCAGTCCCGACTCTGTTGGTTCTGGAAACTTTATCTGGACATGCTTCTGTATGTTATCACACATAGGGAGTTAATCAATCTAGTTGGAAATGTGCAGCAAAAAGAGAGAATGAGAATAAGATCATACCATCCCATCTCCCTCGATTATGAACCCTCTTTCTTCTAATATACGTGCAAGACCACACCACCATGTGAAGTCACTTGCAGCATATTTGTGATTCTGCAGAAAACAAGGACATTGAAAGGCAATACTATGAAAAGTAAATATGCAAGTGATTGGGTGCACACACTATTAAATAGGTAAGGTTCTGAGGATTCCAGGGACTGAAGAAAATATACGAAGCTTATAAAAATAAAACATTGGGGTTATAAACAAGAACATTTACCTCTTCTCTTATCATACGGACAAATGCTCTAATATTTGGGTTCCCTATTAACTTCATGGACTCAACATCATTGGAGAATTCACCTTGACAAGTTTTATTTGCCTAAATACATTGTGGAATATGTAAATGTATATTATAAGGGAAAGATATATTTAGTTTGGAATTAATGGAAAAGTCAAGAAGAAATTTATGAAGAGGAAAAATATACAAAGGCCTTAAGGGTACCCACATAATATGTGGCAATAAGCTGCAAGAGCAGTGTTGCCTCCACTTTCAAATCCTGAATTTCTGGCGGCCCATTGGTACAGACATCACATCTTTTATAACAAGAAAGCCAGTTGAACTTTATGTTGAACAAAAGTGTCATATAACAGAAGAAATGTAACATTGTAACTTACAAGTTACATCTGCCAGTAGAGAACTCTTCACCAAAGTATTCTACAAGCATTTTGGCTCTACAACAAGAAGTTTTCATTCCATACCTGCCAATAATTGAAGAGGATTGTATAGCATAGTGAAGCATGTAAGAGGAAATGTACTGGAGAAGTAAAATGATGTACCTGAAGCAATCAGATAACATCTGATATGCTTGTTTTGTCTGCTCTTCACTTCTTTGACTTGGCAAAAGAGTAGGTATTCTTGATAGATTAGCATATAGCACTGCACCAAAGAAAGTGCTTGTGTCATATAAATGCTCAAGACTTCTTTCAGAAACCACAAACTTCATGCAAATGAATACTACTTACCACAGTCTGCTAATTCTCCATCCCGACCTGCTCGACCAGCTTCTTGGTAATATGCTTCTAAGCTCTGTATAATATAGTCCAACAGAAAGGTGAAACACACCCTTAGACACTAAAAAAAGTTCTATAAAGCACAGAATGGAAGGTGAAAATAGATACTTCACACACATGAACACATAGATGTAGGATAATCAATAAACAAAATGCTGACATACTCCTAAATCTGCAGTGTGCAAATTTGCATGAAGAAATGAATGCTTATGTTGCATTATTTTACCAATGATCACGGTAAACAGAAAGATCAATAAAATGTCAAAAACAAAATTTTCAGACACCTGTGGCCAACCATAATGAATGATCCGTCTGACATTCGACTTGTCAATCCCCATTCCAAAAGCAATAGTAGCAACGACCACCTGAAATAGGTGTGTAAGTAATTGTATTATGAGTTTATTATTGAGAAAAAAAAGCAGGCATCAAGGTAGAAGATACTTCCCCTTGTTACATGCAACACCATTTTCCAGCACCAAATCACTTGTTCACATTAACTACATTACCTGTAACTCATCTGCATGAAATTGTCCATGCACCTGCCTGAGATGTGACTTTGGCAACTACAAGGAAAAGCTAGAACATGAGTTACACAACGGATCAAACAGGTAGAGGCAAGAAAAGCTTTACGTATTTGAAAACACAATCCAAAACATGTGATTATGCCCTGTATTCTAAATCAGCATGTGTGAGCCTGTGCAAATGATGATTTTCCTACAAAGACTAGATAGATCTTTGCAAGTAGATAACTTTAAAGTTATTTGAATGGTCATTCTCTGAAGAGATCAATACACATATCTTTTCTGTTATATGATAAGGATACTAAAATGGAGAACACAATTGACAAAAATTAACAACTTAAACTTTGGGCATTCACATGGAAGAGACTATAACCTTGGCATTATAAGCAGCTGCCCTTACACCAACACTTATAAGGAACTTAGTTAAGCTCAAAGTTTGTTTTCTAGTAGGTACATATACTATTGTTGGTCCTTCTTCCAGATGTCCTTGATGTAGTGCTGGTCTTTTCCCTGCTTTACTCACCAGATTGTTGGAGTCAGAAGTCCCACAACTTCTGAATTCTAGAGATGAGCGTCCACAAGATTCGCCATAAAAAACTGAAAATGGACGCAGTTAAATCGAAAAGTTTGTAGATGGATAAAATAAGCATGCATCACATATTTATTTCCACAATAACAATAAATAATGATAACTATTCTTAGTGGAAGCCAGATGATGAACACATTTTAGATGGCAACGTTGATTAATTGGTCCTTGGTTACGTGGAGAGTAACTAGAAAGGTGAATGAGAGTAAGTAGTTGAACATTATAGTGAAGACAAAAAGAAGTGATTAGTTATAATTTGGTATATGTGAGCAAGGGAAGAAACATGCAAATTATAGCACATCACCTTTTTTCTTACACTGGTAACCATTACATAAATTTGGTAAATAGATAAAAATATAATTTTCATATAAAAAAATTATTCCAATACCATCAAAGTCATCAGCTCCTTGCACTCTATCATAATCATCTTCCAGAAATTGAACAGACAATTTCTCCTCTGGAGAGTCCTGAAAACCATCATCATCTGAATCATCACTATCATTCATGTTTCTGCGCATTTCACGTAATCCAGATGTTCCACCATTAGGAGTACAACTTGAGATTTTAGAGCCACCATCAAGATTTTTCAGTACAAACTTTTTGAGTGCTGTCTTGTCTTTTGTGTACAACTTTATCAACTCACTGAAATCATTCTCATAGGAAGACACAGATGTCCTACTATGCTTTACCTGCATGAGTAAACAGATAACCCATTTACTTCTGAGAGATAGAGGACATGTAAACCTTATCATTAAATAACATAGACAGCTATATGCAAATACACTTAGATAGTGTTTCAGCACAAGTAGCAACAATAACATTTATCCAACTGAGCTAGATGACAGTTATAGATATTAGATAGACTATCGTTAGCGATCTATAACAGAAAAATACTAACGAATGATGATGACTGAAACACAGCACTGACCGAAAAACGAAGATTTGGCCGGAAAAATGATGTTGTGATAATGTTCGTCTCCTTTGACATGCATAATGACTTTAATATGTCTTCACGAACACGAATAGTTGCAGTGGCAGTCAAAGCCATCAAGGGAATGTCAAACTTTAGGCATTTCAAGTGCTCAGCACTGAAGCTCCGTCTTAATATGGACAGTCGCCTAAGATGTATAAGAAGAGACTGGTGAGAGATCATTTATGTTATTCTACATTGTTGTATGAACATTTCCAACTGATTAACCAAACAAGATTCTGTGACTACTACCCTATCACCTTCAGATAACATAAGAATTCAATAGAATCACATAACATGTCTATATCATATGTCATATTTTAAAAGAAAGGGAACTGAAGAATATAAACCTGTAGTCAGGTCGAAAATCATGTCCCCATTTCGAAACACAATGAACTTCATCAATTGCAAACAATGCAATTCCACGGGTTTCAGCTAAGCTTTGAAGCGGTTTCATTAATCTGCAAACAAATGGAACAGATCATTCAAAGTTTGGAGAGTCCTTTAAACGGAAGAAGTATTATAGACACTTCACCTTATAATAGTCTCTGGGCAGACATAAATGATGCTATATGCACCATTCATTGCTTTGTTTTCAACACTCTTGTCGATTTGACCAGATCCCAGGAAACAAGCTGAAATCCCAAGCTTTCCTAGTTTCAAGCACTGGTCATGCATCAAGCTAATCAATGGTGAGATAACCACCACCACCTTTCCAGATAATAAAGCTGGAATCTGAAAACATAATGATTTTCCTACCAAAAAATCTTGAAAAGTAAGAAAAATGTCCTTGATTGATGGGTTTGAGAAAACAACTGCATAAAGGGTGCATGAGTGGTGTACCAGATCCTGTTGCTGCGAGAACTAGACAATCTTGGTTAGCCATCCAGGCTGCAAGAACCTCTTTCTGAAAGCCCTTCAAGGATGAATATCCAAAATTCTTCTGAAGAAGATCATTTGCGTTCCTTTCCCAATCCAATCCAAACATTTTTTCATCTTTTTTGCAATAAGATGGCACCATGCCAATTTCTTGACAGAGATCCAAATCAATTTTGACAGTCGAAGAAACGACCGGTTCTTTTCCACATGTCAAGAAATTTGTATTAGAGACTGAAGCATTATAAACACCTGTCGTCTTGATTCTCTTGGGTGCAGATGACAATTTCAGTTGTTCTGTTATGTTCTGTTGTCGCAATTTAGCAGGAGGCTTAAACGAGGAAGTGCCTCTTTTCCTAGTAACTTTGTTGTCCGTAGGACACATCGAACTCGCTGATGCATTCCTGTCATTTCTATGAGAGCTATTCAAGATAAACTCGATTGCATTATCCAGTGATGCACCCACTGCCTTTATTGCTTGTGTGATGTCTAAGATATCAAACCCCATATCTAGCAATTCAGCAATGACTTGATCTGAGGCCACATCATTCCCATCCATGCTGCACAAACTGCTTCCAGAATAAACCAGGGAACCAATCAATACTGAACATACATACAAAGTAAAGAACCAGAAGCAACCTTAAAGAATAATTCAAATGTGCATTGCAAAATGGCTACTTTGTCCCAAATATCTAAACTAAACAAAATCCTCTCCTTTTTGTTTCAATAGCAATCTGCCCAAAGTTTGAATTTTCAATACCAATTGACTTAATCCTAATAAATGTAGGAAAATAAAACAGGATATGCAAGCTAGAAACATTAGCGTACTGATATTGCAACAATGGAAATGACTCAACCAGATCAACAACAGAAAAGAAAAGATAAAATATTGTTTCAAATTATAATTCAATTGTCATGTTAATATATCAAGATTCTGTATAGAGCAGCATAAGTAGAGACTTTCTTAGATTGCTTAGCACTACCTAATCAAGCTGCTTATAAACCTAAACTGAACATCGAACAAATAGCTTCGAATTTGCAGAATTAAAAATTGTCGACTAAAAGAGGCAATGCTGCGATTCTGCTGTCTTCTACCTTTGAATTACACAAATAAAACTAGAAATTAGAGCGGAAAGAAATTCCCGGCAGAAAGCAAAACCTGATAACCCGCCAGATACAGAGAGAGAGTTGGAAATTTGAAATCGGACGGCGTCGTTTATTGCTGGGTGCCCCTCCCAGACCACTCACTAAATCAACGACTCAAATTATTCTCTCATTTCCCTTCAGCCAAAAACTAAACAGAGTAGTTTATAATCTTAAAAAATAATTTATCAACAATTTTTAAAATTTTATTTAATAAATTGCTACTCCCTCCGTCCGCAGAAAAAAGTTAGTAGAACAGATGTCCCCCTTTTATATATTAGTTTTACATAAAGAGTTAACTACATAATGATACCTGATCTTTCAATTTCACATGTAAATGATACCTAATCTTTATTTTATATCATTTTTTTACCTATTAATCACATTTTGGGTACCTGTTGCAATTTTCTTCCTAAAATGTCCTCTAAATAAATACATATTCCATTTATGTCATAGAGGATATTTTGGACATACATAAAATTAGTACCAATAGTGATATTATAATACCATCTCCCATTATCCTCACTCTTTATACTATTATTATTAATCAATATTAATATTATTATTTTGATGTTATAAATTAATAATTCTTTAATTGTTGGGGTTTGGTGCCCCTTGCACAGCGGAAGACTTGTACAAAACAAATAAATCAAACGAGGATCTATTTGACCGATTATGCGATTAATCAATTCACATGTTAAACAAATAATTGCATGCTAGAACGCAAATAATTCATGCTTAGAAAATATAAATCCTAAACATGATTTCTACGGTTTAGAGTTACCGATTTGATTCTCCAAAGAATCGTCGATTGCTCGCGCCTTCTCCACGTGATGATCTTCAATACTAGGCCACGGATCTTCTCTTTGGTTCCCGAATTGTATCTCGATATCAGGGTGAGCTGATCTCATCAAAATACTAGGACTCGAATAAAGAAGACAGAAGAAATCCTTCTCCAATTAGGAGAGAAATTCGAACTCCTCTAGGTAGAGGGAGACGAAATTTTGCTATTGAAAAAATTATGATTTATGTCTCATTTATTCTCCTATTTATATTAAGTTCCTTTTGGGCCCAGACAGGGATCTACGGAAGGTTTTGGATATGGGCTCCCCCAATTAGCTTTTTACTAATTAAATTGAACCCACAATTTAATACAAGCTTATATTGGAATATTACGAGCAGCCACTACAGAAGTAATATTGAACACTCGCCATCCAAATCCGAAATTACAAGTAATCCGGGTTTCCACTTTGTTTATTATTTATTTCCCGCGCTTAAGATATAAATGTCCATTAATTAATTAATGTCTGCTATGGACTTAATTAATTACTATCTTATTAATTCCAAGAGTTTACTTAGCAAGAAACATTTATTTATTATTCATAGAGCGATAAAACTCCAACTGGCCAGTTTTCCGAATAATAAAACCTTGTTCGAGCTCCTCTTGAGGACATTATCAAACGAGACTCACCTCGTGCACGATTCAACATAATAGCAATCCTAGCACCGCTAGATATTAATCACCACTACCCAATATATCGGGATTATTGGGTTGCGAAAAACCCGCACCATTTGATAAGTCAAAGTAGTGTATAACCAATACCGTATGCTCAATGCTAACATATGTAGATTAAGAAATAGTATTTTATCAAGACCTAGTCTTTCAGTAGATAGCATAAAGACACGTCTTGCTGTTAGATCCGTTCAGTGCTATACCACACCAATGTCATCTTATTTCAGTAAGGTTTAGAAATATGCGGACTGACATTGCAACCTTTCACGATAGGTAGCCAAAACCTATCTAGGTTGTGAAATTCTTCTTTTTCTTTTGCAAAGCATTGTATAGATCTGACCGTGTTATCTTAAAGTGGACGACGCCCACAACCGGTTTGCTAAGCAAAAGACTTAGACTTTGTTTACTTATTATGCATTTAAATGTTTATAAAACATCTTATAAATGCACAAGCAAACACAATGTAATAATATATTGATTTTATTCGTGCGAAACTGCTCGAATAATACTGAATCGGATTAAAAGTGGATTATAGAGTTTTAGGTATACAAGCAAGATTCTATTCGAGCGAAACTTGCTCGAAACATGCTTTTCAGTATACCAAACCTAACATTAATATCATTCAAATATAGTTAATTATAATTATAGTTACAATTATATTTATAATATTATTATAGTATAGTTATATAAATTATGAATCATATAATATTATGTAAAAAAATTATAATAATTGTGAATTGTATTCATAATAATATAAAGAGTTGAATATTTTTAGTTAGGCGTTTCAACCTTAAAATGAGTATAAAGTAATTTAATAAAACATATTCAATTGATTTGATTACTTTAAATAATTAACTTAATTAGATATTTTGTTCTTGATTTAATTATGAATGCAATTAGATGTATGTATAAAAAACTAAAAAGAAAGAAGAAAAAGAAGATAAAAGCAAAAGGAAGCAAGAAGAAACATAAACTAAAGAGAAAAAAAGAAAGAAGAAGAAACTAAAGAAAAAGAAAAAAAGAAATAAGAAAGGAAGAAAAATTAATTTCATGTTTGGTAGTACTATTTAATTGAAATTTCCAGAAATATCCTTCATAACAAAAAAATCATATGTTTGGTACACCTAAGGCTATTTTTGTCACAAGGTACCAAAAACAATATAAAATAAAGATCATGTACCATTTATGTGCGAAGTGAAAGATCAAGTACCATTTATGTAGTTCACTCTTAAATAAAATGTGAGTGACATGAGTTAGTGGAAGGTGAGACCTTATTTCCATTTATGGTAAAAGTGAACTGAGACTTTTATTCGCGGACGAACTAAAATGAGAAAACGGGACTCTTATTCACGTACAGAGAGAGTATAATCTAAAAACAATTAAATATTTTCAAAATATTCAATTATATTTATTTTTTAGGATATGGATAATGGATGATAATAATGTAGTACTCATATATCAAACCCTAAGTTACTCATTAGGAGTAGCACTAAATTTTGTTTTTCGCTTTGACATAGTGTAATGGAGTACTGCAATAGGAGTATGTGAGAATCATTCTTTGATTAATCAAAAGTTAACATAGGAGCGAAAGCACTTCCGCGGCAAAAAATACTCTTTATCGTGTGTTTACAAAGTATCACTAGTATTTCCTCCGTCCGCTTTAGCAGTCCCATTGATTTTTCTACCATCTTTTTATAAAAATAATAAAAAATAGTTAAAGTGGAGAAATGGTAAAGTAAGAGAGACAATAATGTAGATAAGACTCTTCTCTATATTATTCTCTCTCTTAATTTACCATTTCTAATCTTTAATTATTTTTTATCATTTTTACAAAATGAGGGCATAAAAGTCAATGGGACTGTTAAAGTGGGACAGAGGGAGTAGTATTCTTTCTAACCCTATACATAAATTAATATATTTTTAAAATATTAATTTTAAATTTTAAATTAATTATATAAAATTAGAATCAATATTAATAATAAAGAATATGTGTTACAATTTTAGTTATATTAGAGTAAAAATCTATACAAATCAACATTGAAGCATAATAAATTTGAAACAAATCGCATGATATAATGTTTAAACATTAAATTATGGAATAGAAAGATAAAAATCTATCACAATAAAGAATTAAACACAATGGAAAATTACTCATCATTTTTAAAACTTCTTTATACACTACATTAACTTTAAAATTAAAATCAATCTCATCATTATAAACTAAAACCTTCAACTCTTCACAATTCGTCACTTTTCAACAGAACTCATATGCAAAATAACTCGTTTATCATCTTTAAAGTCGCCCGCCTCACCTAAAACTACAATAAAATAAGGAATAAAATCAATTTGCGATGCACAAAATCAATAATCAACATGTATTAAAACGATCATCCGTAGAGCAAAGCATAAGATGAGACCCATGAAAGTACACATCGAACAATTCACACTACATGCATTCGATGAAAGGACAAAATATATTTTTATTTGGAATTCTAATCAAACGTTTAAACCAAATTTAAATGACATAGTAAAACACGTGACACAGTAAAACCTTCCACTCACTCCACTTAAAAGCCTCCACTTAATCATACGTGACACAGTAAAACTTCCTACTCACTCCACTTAAAAGCCTCCCACTCACTCCATTTTAAATTATATATATTTAATTTAATATAATTTTTTTAAATTAAATGGGAATCTTATAAATTTCTCCAAAACTCTCATTTTATATATTGTATAGATTTAGAATTGATTAGTTTTATTGAACATGTTGTAAGTAGAATAAATAAGTCGTGGGGAATATAATTACTAAAATAAAATAAGAAACTATTACCATCGTCGTAAAATAAGTGTCACAATTTGTCATTTCGGTTCGTCCCACAATAAGAGTCACATTTCACTTTACTGGTAAGTGGATCCCACATTCCATCAATCAATTCTACTCACATTTTATTATAAAATAAAACTAATATATATATAAGTAAGATCCATAATCCACTAACTTATTTAACCCACTTTTCTTTATATTTTTTAAAACTCATGCCCACAATAAATGTGAGGAGAAGTAGTATATAATATTGCAAACTGACAAAAATGACAAAATAGTTCACTATTATACGAACGAAGAATGAGTACTAAAATTTTCTCTGAAGGCGGCAAAATTATATGGTTTAAGATTTAAGAGAAACACCATTAATTAGGCAAACCATACCAAACCAAACCAAACATAAGTGACTCGGTTAACATTAACAATCTGCAATTGAATTATGTGTTCATCCCAGAGAATCATTTATATATTCATACAGAAGAAAGATTGGTATTCTTACAATCAGAAGGAAAGAAAATGGCATCGAAACAACAAACTAGGTGAAACTGAATAACAGCAGATAATCGGTTTCCATCAACACCACATTCAGAAATTGTTACCAAACTCAACACTCACAACACAGTGCAATCATTAAAGATAGAAGCAAGCTAGTCCTCTCTACGACGACGGTGCCTGCTCTTCTTATCAGACCGCTTCTTGTCCCTTCCTACTCGACAATCATCCGATTCACTGTCACCAGAGCCAGATTCTGAGTCCGCCCTGCGACTCCTCCGCTTATGGCGCTGCTTTACAGAATCATCAGAGGAATAATCATTCCCACGGCGGTGACTCCTCCTCCTTCTCCTCTCCTTCTTACTCTTCCTCCTCCTCCGCTTGCCTTCCTCCTCCTCCTCCTCCCCCCCAGAGGAATCATCATCCCTCTTCCTCCTTTTCTCTTTCCTCCTCTTTTTCCTGCTTGAATCCTCATCATCAGAGTCGCTGCTGCACCTTCTCTTTGCACTCTTTCTGTTCTTTGATCTCCCTCTGTCTCTCTTCTCCTTCTTCTTTCTCTCCCTAGCATCACTCTCCGACCCATCATTTAACTCATCACTATCGCTCCTCTTTCTACTCTTCAACTTCCTACCACTGCCACTAGCTTTTCTCCCGAACTTCTGGGCTATAGCACGCTCCAACTCCGAATCATAATCTGTATCTGAACTCTCGCTCTCCTCATCCTCACTGCTATCCTCACTCTTCAATTTCTTTCCTTTGAGCTTCTCCAATCCGGACAAGACAGCAGCTTGGATGGCATCAT
>NC_062966.1:10791736-10802697 GCF_023119035.1 Salvia hispanica
GTTGAGAAAGTAAAGTAATCTCAACGTAAATTCTTCTAGGAACAACAATCTTGTAAGTATAAATAGCTTAAACACAACATGGATTTTCAGCAGAAACACAACAAAATATGTGAGGCAATAATAGCTGAAATTGATAAGATTAGTAGTTAGAATTACTACCACTACTGCACACCAGTTCTTCCGGATTCATCCTTTTCTGCTCGTAACAACCATCTTCGTGTGATCCGTTCTTCACCAATCTCATCACAATAAGGCCTAATGAATCTCTCAACAAATTTACCATCTGTGAGTTTTAGAACAAGTGAAAGACATGGCCACTTCTCAATCAGATTGCTACTTTCCAGAAGTCTCAGAATCTGCATCCGCGGCTCAATCCTCTTCTCAGTACTGAGCCCGAGTGCTGCTGGAAATGCGACAATACTGGATATATTGTACCTCCCAGTAGCAAGCAGAAGCTCTATTTTGTTCTTCAGTATGTGTCCAGATGCTGTAAAAACTTGAGGTTGCTTCCTAAACATTGTGACTATACCTTCATCAGAAAATCCCAAATCACGGAAAATTCGCAACTTGACTTCCCACATCCCTTTGCTTGTATGATTAAAAACACCAACAGCATAAATAAAAGCAACTGAAGTGAGAGACACCCCAATTTCAACGGCCTTTTCAACAGATTTCATCATAGTATCCGACTTAACCAAGAAAGTTCTCGGGCGAATGTAGAGCAAGTGAAGGATGCGCTCCATTGGTATGCTACACCTCTTCAAGATTTCCACATTTGGCATTAATGTTTTCTCCAAATCGAATAAAAACAACGAGGGGCATCTCGTCACAAGTCTGGCCACATCATCATTGGATCCCACCAAGCCCTGGAGCATCGATAAATGGGGAATGATCTTGTTCGCCATACTTGAATATAAAATCACCTGATTAGTGGAAATCATCTTGGCAATGTCCTCGGAGGAAAGCCCCAAATCTAGGAACACCTTGAATCTGGATTTAATATCCTCAATAGTAAACCCTAGAACCCGAGGATTATATACGACAAGTTTCTGCAGCTGAGCAGTCGTAAAGCTATTCTCTTTGAGGAATGATAGAACTGAATCAGCTCTTTGGGGATCTCGAAATTTAGGTAAACGCGACGAAGCTAGCGAAGCCAATTCAGGAGAAAATTGGTGTTTATTGACCAAAACATCGCAGATTTCAGGGATGGGGATTAACATTCTTTTGATCCTCCGAGTGGAAAAGAAGTGTCTTGAGGGAGAGGAATGAACTTTGGAGTTGCAGAGAAATGAATTAGGGTTCGACAATAACGAGAGATTCCTACGCACAATTGCAATCATAGTGAACAATCAATTAGTACTTGCCTGCAAAATTCCAAGTGATTGATTTCATTGCCCGAGCTTCTTAATGGATGGTTTCTCTTTCTCTAGCACCGTCGCCATGGAAGAAGTGACGAAGCTCAGCTCAGCTTCACTCTCTCCCCTCTCTTTCTCGATCGCAGAATTATAAGGAGTCGTTTGGTTTTTATGTTAACTCCAGTTTTAGTTTATTATCACACTTTAACAAACTTTATCCTACTGTTTGGTATCCATGTTTGATAAGCCATGGCCCGGTGTTGGCCCGCGAGGCCCGCACTATTCATATTCATAACCCAGACAGCAATCACGTTTTTCTGGCCCCGTTTACAGTCATGCATCGAACGGTGTGTCCGATAAACACTCTACATGTATGTGCATCTTAGATCTGTGTGAGGCAGAAAACATATTTGTCTGTAATTGATTGTTTGTGAAAAGCTTTTATTATGCTTTGTGGTTCGTATAAAGCCCCTATTTTTGGAGTTTTTTGTTTCTATTGTAGCTTGTAGTTGTGAATGCAAGTTAGAACATAATTCTGATTTTGGACAATTCATTGCTAGTTGTAAGTCAATCGTTGGTGATGGCCCGTATTGTTCGTGTACCCCATGTCGTTAAACTGATGGTGGAAGATATACTTTTTTTTGCTGCGTATACAACAAATGATCATTTTGTATTTATACTTGAAAAGAAGAAGGCGTTTTATGCGTCATGCAACAGATCAGTTAGTTAGGTATTCACTAATTGATCGAATCCCTCCACAAGTGAGGCATATGAATAGGCTCACTCAGTTAGTGATGTCGACTGTTTTGTGAACCTCCGTATGGATAGGAATTCATTCGGACGGTTGTGTATTCTTTTAAGAGATCGTGGTGGTCTCTGGAATGGTCGATTTGTTTTACTAGAGGGGCAAGTAGCAATATTCCTAAATATTTTAGCACATCATAAGAAAATTAGACCTTCTGGATTTGCATTTCGACGCTCGGGTGAAACTGTTTCGCACTATGTACATCTTCTACTTAAAGCGGTTCTCAGGTTGCATACTATTCTACTGCCTCGTCCTGATGTCCTGATCTGATAACAAACAATTGTGTTGACCCGCGTTGGAAACACTTTAAGGTAATTAACATTGAAATTTTGATTTGTTTGAGTGCATTAGTTGGAGTTTAGTCATAGTAATAAATAGTTTTGTATTGCTTTTACGGAGTTGCATCCACTGTCATAGGGTTGTGTTGGCGCTTTGGATGGCACATACATAAATGTCCTCGTCAGGAACGTAGATAAGCCACGATATCGCACGCGAAAGGGCCAAATAGCGACCAATACTCTTGTTGCATGTGACCGCAACATGAATTTCTTGTATTTCTTACACGGATGGGAGGGATCGGCGGGTGATGCTCGAGTGCTTAGGGACGCTGTCACTAGAGAAGGGGGTCTGCGAGTAAAGAAAGGTTGAATAGCTGTATACTTTGATAAATTATTCCTTTTTGACTTTAGTTTAATGCTTTCCCCTAGGGGTGGCAAAATGGGTAGCGGGTAATGGGTAATTCCCATCTCGACCTGCTACCCACTGGGTATTGGGTACCCGCTACCCGATGATAACGGGAAACCGGGCGGGATCGGGTAGTGTGTTTTAGAATTACCCGTTAGTCCCGATAGTACCCGTTATTATTAGTATTAGCCATATTCCATCTTTTAATACTCCATCCATTCCATATTAATAGAGGTGTTTCAAATAGTTAAAGTGGATGAAAAAAAAGTAAATAGTTAAATAATAATAGCCATATACGCACTCATTCTGAAAAATTAAAAATAAATATTTAGAAAGGGGAAAAAATAAAGTAAGAGAAATAATAATGTAGATAGGAATATTTATATTATTATATTTTCAAAATGAGTGAAGAAAATGAAATGTCTTTATTAAGGCGGAGTAGTGGAAGTACTTTGTAGTATAATCTAAGTTCTTTTAATAAATTTTCATATTCCAACGAACATACAATTGAAAACTCACCGGAACTAGTTATAGAGTGTCCCTTCACTTTTATTCCCAATCTATTCAACGTTTATCATCGATATTAATAAAGTAAATTAGGAACCATTGACGGTTATTATGGTTTTCAAATTTTTTATTAGGATTTCGGGTCGGGTACGGGTACCCGCAATGTCGGGTACGGAATACCCGACACGGGTATCGGGTAATCCCAGTATGTAGCGGGGCGGGTATTGGGACAACAAATTTTGCTAAAATGGGGTACGGGTACCCGACTTGTCGGGTGCGGGTACCCACGGGTAACCCGTTTCACCACCCCTACTTTCCCCTTAAATTACATTAGCTAAGCACCTACATCATATACTTGCATTTTTTTAGGAACTTATTATCTATGTGATAATGGATACGCAAATGCTGAAGGATTGCTCACTCCTTACAAAAACGTGCGATATCACTTGAAAGAATGGGGAGTCGGCACCCAGCGTCCTCAAAATGCACGAGAGTTGTTTAATCTAAGGCACACTGGACCTCGTAACATTATTGAACGGGCTTTTGCGGTGCTAAAGATGCGATGGAGCATCTTACGGAGTGCTACTTTCTATCCGATTAAGATCCAAATCCGGTTAATCAAAGCATGCTTCCTCCTACACAATTTCATACGTGGTGAGATGCATAATGACTCGTAGATTAAGTAGAGGCGTCTACGGAATGGAATCAAATGCGTGATGACTTGGCTAACTCCATGTGGAGTAATGTGCGTTTTTTTGTGGCTTGTTCATTTTCTATTTAGATTTATTGTGTTGACATTGTTTTCAGAATAGATTCTGTTTTACAAGTATTACTTATTCGATGTCCACTCTAACTCCAGTTTATATGTGTTGTGTTCTTTTTTGTAGCAAGCCAATGTCGACGGTAACTGAAGAATTTGACATGATACCCGAGTGTCCTTGCGGCAAAGGCAAGATGAAGTTGCTTTGTGCTGGGAAAGAGGCTACACATGCCGGTCGATACTTCTACAAATGCCCAGCCTATGAAAACCATTCCGGGTCTTTCTTGTGGTGCGATAACTACCATAGTCGGACTGGGGATGGCAAGCTACCGGCTTATGTGTAGAGTCAATTGTGTCGCCCTAAGAAACAACTGTGTTCCAGTGACGAATTTAAGGGAAAAAAAAGTATCCAACACCAGATGTGATTGTGGAGTCTCTGGCTGCTGTCGTAATGAAGCTCGGGTTACCCTATCGTTGGATGTCATGGGTGTGGTCTTATTGATGCTCGGATTTGTGCTAGGGAATATGGTCTAATTTGTTAGAATGCAAAATGTGTGACAAAAACACTTTGTTATTATGTAGTTTGTCAACTACTTCTTTATTGTTTTGTTATGACATTTGTAGAATCAGCTAGTTGCAATGCTGTTTTGAACTATATCGTTGGTATTATATGAAATATTATGATGGGGTATTCAGGTCGATGCAAGCTACAGTAAGTATCATAAATTTGAGTTGTCAAATAAAGATGATTTTGGTAATTAAATATGAGGAAGTTGGTGTAGCATTGACGTGTATCTTCTTTTGAGGAATAACTAGATTAGCTTGAATGAATTATCTTGCGTCTTACATAGTGTATATTTGACATGAATCTACCTCTGCATTCGGCGCAACTTCATTGAATGAGGGGTAAGTATATGTCAAGGACTAAAGTAGATGTGCTCATAAATGAGTAATATAATTTTCTATATATATTGTCCTCCTTGGTGTTGCAACATACAAACATCCTTATTCTCTCTTTCCATTTCTCCATCGTAATCTCTGGCAATGGAAGAACCACCTCAAAGCCCGTTTCTGTTCCAAGGAAAATGGAGTCATGACAGTGACACCATCATTCTCGGTACCTTGGTTCGCCTAAAGAAAGAGTACGAATGTGATGGGACCGTGTTCCCCAGCGACTTCATTTTCGAGACCCAATCCATGGTGGAGAATCACTTCGGCTTGACGATTGAATGGTTCGAGCTAGTGGATCGCCTTCACTTCTTGGAACGACGCTATAGGACATTCAAAGAGCTTCTTGGCCTTACAGGTACCTACTGGAATCAGCTGAGCAACAAGATCATCGTATCGCAAAACACCTGGGCAAATCATCTCCCGGTATGCATAAATTGCAGTTGAATATGCGTTTTCCTTTCATGAAATTAAAAACTGATATACTAGCTTGTCATCCATGTAGAGAAACCATCTTTTCGGTGCCTATCACACCAACAGTGACCCCGCATACAATGAGTTATGTGAGTTGTTTGCGCCGAACGACGCTAAACAACAAATGGGGGGAACGTTGGTTGTCTTGTCGGACACCGTTCAGTCACAAGGGCGTCAAGGTGATGCACCTCACAACATTGCAGAACCGGATGAGCCGGGCGAGGTCAACAGCTTCAACAAATTTTCTCTTGCACAACGCAAGCTGATGTTCGACGAAGGAGGACTGCAAGACCTTGAGTCAACAAACAAGAATGCCACGGGACGTGTATTGCCTCAAGAAACCCCACCACGGAGACCATCAGTCGCCTATTCGTGTGGATCTTCCAAGCCAGTGACTTGGTTTAGGATGCCGCGGAAGCCCGATTTTTAATGAGTGCATGAATGTGTTTCTGATTGCAATATCACAAATCTTTGTATTGATTTGTGTTTCCAATGTCAGATGGTTTTTAGGTAGTTTTATAATATCCTTTCACAGTGTTTATGGGTGTTGTAATATGTCACTGATATTGATTAGCAATATCAGTTTTATTTGTACTAATGCATATGTTATGTAATTGTTATCTCTGTGTTCCATCAAGTTAAGATCTGGTTTTTATGTTATGCAAATCTCTGGTGCTTTAGTATTTTGTTTTCCTGGTCATTTTGTGTTTTTAAATTAAATCTAATAGAATTCCCATATTTGTATATGATTTATTTGATCATTTGTTTTACTTAGTAATGCACTACTATATTGTCCACGCCGATGGTTAAATCTGAACTATTTAATAATTTATTCAAAACTAATTTTACTTGTATAATATTACTGCTTTGTTGAATATTAAGTTTTAGTAAATAAGATTTTATAACTTAAATTATTTTAACTAATAACTAATATCTATATATTTTTATTTAAAATCATAAGTGGAGCTTATTGATTGCAATAATTTCAATTTTGGTCATTTCCATAATTTTGAAACTCAATATAACATTTCAATTTTATTACATACTGGAGTACTAGTTAAATCACAATTTTTCATTAAATTTTGGTCATTTCCATAAATTTGAAGATTTATGTATATCCATTCAGGTAGCATTTCATCGACTTAGCTCTTTTAGTTCTTTGCACTTTCTGTCGTTACTAAGAACTCTGAATTTTCTCCTCAATCAGTGCACAAACGTAGCAACTCAAACAACAATGGAATAATTAAAAAGGTACCATACGACATTTCAGTTCATATATGGTTGAAATAGAGGATTACATGCCAAAACAAAGGTCAGATGCCACCAAGCAACGTCAAAACACAAGTACTTAGTTACATAACAGTCGCATAGTAGATAATATATAATATAAACTAGCTAAATAATTCCAAAAGAGCATAGTTTTTGATAACCAAAATTAGCCGGCACATGTCAGTTCAACCCACCCGCATGCCAAGGCGTCTAGTTAAGAGGTTCCTTCTCCATGAGGTGCCTCACATATCCGGGCTTCGATGCGTCGGGTAGGCCTGTGAAGATCTCCAGCCTCGAGTTCTCCTTGCCAATGATGTCGCAGAGATCGTAACGCTGATTCTCTGTGAGCTCTGGGATGTTCCCCAAATGACGGAAGATCTCTTTCCTATCTTGCACGAGGTCCATCTCGTAACCAATACGGGCAGTCAGTTTATCCAAACGAGCATTGGTTTCAGCATGGAGATTGCCAAGCAGGTTGAGCAGCCCAGATCATCGTCAGAGGTCTTGCGTTTGCTCTGTATCTTTTTGGGAGCGGGAGCAGGAGTATTTGCAGCCACATTCTGTCCACCACTCTGGGCGCTGTTGTCATCAGGAACATCGTTTGTGTAGGTGGGTTGGACTTGATCAAACCCCAGAAAATCTTCAAAGCTTGGATAGTATACTGATTAGTATAATGGAGGTAAGGGTCGAATCCCACGAGGATGGACACGTTTTGATAACTGCGGTGACTTTCCTGGGTGTTTTGGTTAGCTACCACGCTTGGGTTGAGATTTTACCTAGACACGAAATAAAGGTGCCACTCTACTGACTAGTAGGCGTAGAAATAACAGGCATGTGGTGGTGTTCGTGAAAGTAGGGGACAAGGTGTCTCAGAGACATATGAAAGTAGATAGTTACTAAAAGAGGAAAATTAGACAACAAGGTATATCTGATGGCTGGGTGGTTCTCTGGTCTGGCAGTACATCTGAAAAGTAGGGAACAAAAGCAAAAGTAACTTAAAAGTAAAGTGGTTCAAACTAAAGTTGATTTTGACGTTTTCTTCTTCACCAAGTATTAACAGAATTCAGATAAACACAAACACCATGACTGAACTTCAGATTCACAAATTCAAACTTAAGATCCATTGATTTAAATGCTCAAACTTAAATTAAATAGTGAAACTGCAACTTTACTTCTACTGACTGACATGCAAGGTGGTAATCACGGTGCGGAAAAGAAACTCATGCACGAAAACTTGACTAAACATAGCTACAACTTTGAATCAACAACTCCAGATAAGAAAGCACTCAGAAATTAAAAGCAATCAATAGATCTAACTTTCCTAGGTAGAATGAAGCAAACTCGAACCAAAGTGACATGCGAAATAGGAACTTCATAATGTAAATGTTGGAAAATAACAAAGTACTTCAAAAGAGCAACAACGATGAGTGTTTGCAAATAACTAACGATGAAAACAAGTAAACTTTAAACTAAGAAAGCGATTAACATTGTTTGTGCCACTCCGGGCGATGATACTACTACACTGCTACGATAACTGGCTGGAACGGCGGACTGATGACTTCTCCGGCAAACTCTTGAACGTCAAGTGACCATGGCTGTGGCGAGGAACGAGAGGTAAGATAATGCTGAAGGAACTGATCTTCTAGAGAGAATTCTACTAAGTGTGTTGAGAACCGAGAACTTCTAACCGAACTCTAAGGAACCAACTCTAAAGGGGCGTTGATGGAACTCTTTCTCTCTCTCCAGGTGGCTTCTTTTATAGGGAGGCTTGCCCTTACTTTTAGGGTAGACTTCTCCTGCGTTTTGACCTTTTTGCCCTTGTCAATGATCATCCCAGCTATCCTCCTTCTCCATCTCGAGCCTTTTCTCTGGCATGCATCCTAGTCAGTATCGCACCCTTCTGGCGCCCTTTTCACTTGCGTCACCTGAATCGTCTCCTACTGACTTGAATCCTTTAATCCTGCACACTTAAGCAACTGTTTTGCAGATAATACATGCATTTCACGACATACTGACCAGTAACCAAGGCTTAGAATACGACTTATCAGATAGTAATCGCCACTCTCACCAATAGATGCAACAGGATCATCCGTGGAATCGTTAGTCACTGCTTCACCAATACCTTCAGAAGTCCCACCAGTGGCCCGGTCTTTCCCAAAGATTATTTTCCAATCATCCCAGTAAGGCCAAGCTTTGTGTCGCATGGTGCGGGCATTGCTATCTTGCTATGAGGAGAAAAATGAGCACACGTATGCACAAGTTAAGGCATGGCAAAAATATGTAATTGGGAGCGGACAAGAAAGCTAACACATACCTTCACGATTTGGTCCCATTGGTCATCCGAGCAATCAATTTTGAAATCATTGTGTAGGTTGAAACCAGCACCACTTCGGTCGAGGATTTTTGAAAGCGAGTAGTAGTTCTTTTTCCAGCTAGTTAGCTTAGATTGAACATGTGGATCTGCCTTCAAATCAGTAGTTGGGAACTCAGTCTTCATCCAATCCTCTATCTTGCATGCGTATCCACCTCGAAAGCCATTGTCCGACTTCCATCCTCTAGCAACCATATCCTTCAGACAGGAGAGTAGCACAACCTCTTCACGAACAGACCAAGATCTACGCGGGCGGTCGCACCGACGGAAGCTTGACCGGCGATATTGGCTACGGCCTACAACAGACATTCAACAAAGAGTCAACCAAAAATTGATAATATTCATTGTTCCATGTTCAAAAGTTATGTGAAGAACGAAATACTCAAAAAACCAAACCTTGAGTGCCTTGGCTGCCACCGGCGGCACCGGCGCTAGGTGCATATGTCCGAGCCTCAGACATCACTTTGAACAACCAAAAAATATAGGCAAATGTTACATACATGCCCAGCGTATATGTAGACAACAAATAAACAGATAGAGTATAACATATGACATCAATTTAGAATAAAATCAACACCATCAAACAACAAAGATAAATACCCATCTAATTTTCTATATCATCAGGTAAGAACTACAACAAGATAAATCTCATACGCATTTTATACCCACTTTCCCAACAAATAAAAGAAACACAGCAAGATACCATCAAACGCATTTTGAGTGTAAATCAACACGAGAATCTAGCATTTAAGGGACTATTCAGACACGCAACTTCGCCACAAACACAAACTCATAATCAAATACTCGTCAAATACGATCACCGATAGTGGATGTTGTAAAATTACCTGGACTGAAATTGAGGTATTATAAGAATGATTGTGGACTAGGTCAGGCAACGCCGTTGTGAAGAAGGCAGCGCTCAAGTGAATGAAAAAAAAGTGCGGGAATGGAAATAAGAAAGAGGCGCGGCGCATATATTCAGATGTGCAAATCGAAATTAACAAGCAACCCTAGGGGTAGAATAGTCACCACATGTTAACTATCTCTATTAAACAAAAAAACCAAACACAAGTGTAAGATGGGCCTACAAATTCAACATTGCAACCAAACATCAATTTTGAATACGAATCTTGACCTCTGCCCATCTAGAAGCCCGAACATGGGCTACACCAAACATAAAAACCAAACGACTCCTAAAATTATAATTTAATATTTGATGTTTTTTTTATTTATGTTGGAAATAAATCAAGAATATTGGAAATAAATCAAGGAGATACGCAAGATTAGAGAATTGATTAATTGTAATTATTCTTTTCCTGATTTGCAGTTAGGGTAAATCTTACCATATGTAATTAACCCTAAGCCTATTTAGGCGTGTAGTCTCCTTCACAATTAAACAAGTTGAATGAATATATGATCCCAAAATTTAACATGGCTTCAGAGCAGGATAATTACAGACTCATAAAATAATTCATCATAGCCCAAATATACCTTGTCCCGACCAGAAGGCGACGGACAACCCAGACCTGCAGGATGTCAGGAGAGGAAAAAGACGTTACGTCGGACCCGTATCTGATCTATAACTTGGAGGACAGAGTCAGCCGGATTGTCCAAGGGGACACGGATCTGGAAACCTACTGGAGGACCTTGCATGTGATGGGGTTTGGTGCCCCTTGCACAGCGGAAGACTTGTACAAAACAAATAAATCAGATACGGATCTATTTGACTGATTATGCGATTAATCAATTCACATGTTAAACAGATAATTGCATGCTAGAACGCAAATA
>NC_062966.1:10802797-10825778 GCF_023119035.1 Salvia hispanica
AAAAGCTTCCAGGTAATGGTCTTAAAGAAAAGCCACACATCGAATCTCGTTGTAAGTTACTGAAAAAACAATATCATGCTATCTATGATGTACGTGCTAGTGGAGAATTGAGTGGCTTTGGCTGGGATGATGAAAGAAAATGTGTTACTGCAAGTGCGGATGTTTGGGATGATTATTTGAAGGTAAAATTTTTTATATTTCTTATTCCATTTTTATTTATTTGTTGCATGACGAAAGATTAAAATGAAATTGTGTTATTGTGTGTAGAGCCATCCAGATTGTACTTTCATGAAAAACAAGTCTTTCCCTTACTTTGATCAACTATCAATTGTATGGGGTAAAGATAGAGCTGCTGGATTGCATGCTGAAGTTCCAGTAGATGTAGTCGAGGAATTAGATAGAGAAGAAAATGTAGATCAAGTAGATGGAGAATCTGGTGAAGATGGTGTACCTTCATTAACTACACCTCGCGACGAAGGAACTTCAAAAAGACTTGATCGTAAGAGGAGAAGAAGTTCAGATGGTTTCATATCAAGTTTGGAGCGAATGGCTAATGTGCTTGCTGCGCATATGGATAAGTCGAATGATCAAATGAACAAGATTCTGGAAAGTGTTACCGGAGGTGACAAAGAGAAAAAAGACAATCGTCGTATGCTTTATGAGAAATTGCAAGAGATTGAAGCGTTAACTGATTCTCAGAGACAAAAAGCTGCAATGAAACTTGTTCGAGATCCTGATTTATTAGATTACTTTTTCACTCTTCATGATGAAGGGGCGAAAAAGATGTTTCTAATAGAACTATTAGGATGAAATTACTTTTTTACGTTTTTGCTACCAGACTAGACTTCTTCAATTTCATGTTATTGACTATCTAAACATTATTTGCTTTTTTAATTATATTCAATCCGTGTTTTTTTTAAAGTAATTTTTGTATTGTATTTTCTATATTTTCATAATTTATTAGATGCATGTAATGAGAATTATATTTAAGTAATTATATTTAATTAGCATTATTGATATTAGAAGGATGATATATATATATATATATATATATATATATATATATATATATATATATATATATATATATATATATATTGATTAAATTGTTGTAGTTTTTAGTTTAGTATTTAAAGTTAATATAAAATTCAAAATCTTGACATTTTCCAAACACTGGAAAGTAAAATTATTGGGAATCATATTACTAGGAATCACTTTCCTGGAAATTACTTTCCCTGCCAACTTTCCTTTCCTTTACTTTCCTGACAATCAAACATGCCCATAACTTAATTTTAGATGAATAATATATAAAATAATAATTCATGGCAATCAAACCACATCTATAAATTGATAGGGTAAATATGTTAGACATTATTTATCATCATATATTCAAGATTACATAATTGAATATAAATAAAGCAAGATCTTCGAACAACATGTATTTCACGTATTAACCATAAACATAATGGATCGAAAACTTACCTTTTGATCCATTGCGGAAGCGATTGGGGAAGACGGAGAGAACTTCCTCGGACTTTCATTGGCGTAGTAGCGCAGCTCCAACTCCAAGGATTTGTTTCTCTCTCTTTCCCTCGTTTATGTGTTCTCCTAATGTGTGTAATTTGATGGGATCACCACACTTGTATATATAGGCAGAGAGAGGACAAACCCTAATTATAAAACCCTAAAAACCCTTTCCATCAAAGTGGCTATTTTAAAATGATTAATGGGAGCAATATCTTTTTACCAATATAGCCGACTAATTGAATCACATCTAATGGAATTAATTCTTTGAAATCCCAACCATATGATTCTGTACTTGAATCGCTAATTAATTGGTAAATATGCATTATATATATGTATAAATATTCCTATTTCCTTAATAATAATAGTCAATACTTAATGACTAATTATGACGTCAATTTAGGGAATATGTATTCATTTATATTATTGCTAGTCCCTTCTATTTCCATTCCAATTAATACAATAATTAATTGATAGCTAATTAATTAGGGAAAATGTGTCTTATACCAAATGTATGTATTATACTAAATTCCAATTCTATTTAGGATTCTATCACATGTCACATATGTGAGACACAAAACTTACATTCTCCCACTTGGCGAACATGTGGGACACAAAGTTTTCGATTCTCCCACTTGTCACACTTGACAGAGCCACAATAAAATAGACATAATAAACATAAGGCGCGCATAATATTGGACTTTATAAATACTTTCATCATTGGTAAACATAAGTATTATATTAGAGAGACTACTAATGCGGGTCATGGCGGGCGTATATCATTCAATCGACATAGTTCCTTCCATGTACCACATCACCAATATCCACTCTAATATAATCTATAAGTGACACAATGTCCATAATTGTCTTATTTCAAGACCTCCTGCATTAATACTAAAAACGTACATATGCATATCAAATAATAAGTATATGCAGGAAAAGTAGAAACAACTTTATTGAATTCAAAATATCCATAACTTAAGTGTCTGAACCAACATGGAAACATAAAGATTAGACGTTTCCATACCCAAGACCCATTCTGTTAACTTATTCCATAAATGTCTTAGGCGGTAACGCCTTAGTCAATGGGTCAACAACTATAAGCTGTGTGCTTATACATTCTATAGATATTATTTGTTCCCGAACTTCATCTTTCATGACAAGAAACTTTAATTCCATGTGTTTAGCTCCTTTGAATACTTGTCATTCTTAGAGAAAGATACGATTGCACTATTATCACAATACATTTCAAGGGCTTGGATATTGAGGAGACAATACCAAGGCCTGAAATAAAATTTTGCAATCATTAATGCTTCAAAGCAAGCCATAAATTTAGCTTTAATGGAAATCCAATCATTTCTAGTTGATCAGATTTCCTTAATGTGAGCATAAAATCTTTTGTTCCCTTTAAGTATCTCATTATTATCTTTGCAGTTCTCCAATGTTCAACACCAGGGTTACTTTGGTAACGGCCTAGCATTCCAACTGCAAAGTTGATGTCTGGTCTAGTACAGACTTGAGCATACATCAAACTTCCCACAATAGATGCATAAGGAATATTTTCCATATCCTTACGTTCCAATTCAGTTTTTGGACATTGATTCAAACTGAATTTGTCACCTTTATGAATTGGAACAACACTTGGAGAACAAGCACTCATGCCATATCTCTCTAAAAGATTCGATCTATGTAGCTTTTATGAGACAATCCAAGAGTCCACGTGATTGATCACAAGATATTTCTATCCTATGACATAGGATGTCTCACACATATCTTTTATGTTGAAATTTTTAGAGAGATAATTTTAGTGTCATGTAGTAATCCAATGTCACTATTAGCAAGCAATATATCATCAACATACAAAACCAAAAATATGAACTTGCTCCCACTAACCTTGAGGTATATACACCGATCAACAGTGTTTTCTTTAAAACCAAAAGCAGTAATAGTGTCATGGAATTTAAAATACCATTGTCGAGAAGCTTGTTTCAGTCCATAAATTGATGTCTTAAGTTTGCAGACTAAAAATTTTCATTCCATTTCTTAATGAAGTCTTCAGGTTGTTTCATGTAGACTTCTTCTTACAAATCGCCATTTAGAAAAGCAGTTTTTCACATCCATTTGATGTAGTTCCAAGTCGAAATGGGCTACAAATGCCAAAATGATTCTAAGTGAGTCCTTCTTTGATACTTGAGAGAAAGTCTCTTTATAATCAATGCTATCTTTTATGAGTATAACCTTTGGCAACAAGTCTGGCTTTAAATCGTTCGATTAAACCATTTATGTCGAATTTGGTCTTGAAGACCCATTTACACCCAATATACTTTTGTCTATCAGGTAATTCGACAAGGTCCCAGACTTTATTATAATCCATAGATTTTAACTCTTCTATCATGCATCAATCTATTTATTAGAATTATTACACTTAATGGCTAGTGAATATGAAACTGGACTGTTATGTGTCTCTATGCCACATTCATATTCTTAAAGATATACCATACGGACATCAGAAATGGCCAGCCTTCGTTCTCGTTGAGAACGCCTTAATGGCACTTCTGTAGATGCTTCTTCCACACCTATGTTCAATGACTTCGGCATCATCATTAAGTGGTTGGTCATTCAAATGTTCAATATTGTTAGATTGTTCAACAATATTTAGCACACTTAACTCTTAAGGAAAAGAGAGAAGAGGGAAATTTACCCTTATCTCACATATGACCGCATCATGAGTTTTAAAACTCCCACTGATCTCATCATTCTTAAAGAATCTTGCATTTCCAGTTTCAACAATTTTCATGCTATGATTAGGATGGTAAAAACTATACCCTTTGGACTTTACTGGGTAACCCATAATGTAACCACTAACAATCTAAAGTCCAATTTCTTTTCTTGCGAAGAATATACTCTAGTTTCTGTTGGACAACCCCAAACATGAAGGTGCTGCAAACTGGGTTTTCTACCTGTCCAAAGTTCATAATAGAGTCTTTGGTACAACCTTACTAGAAACCCGGTTTAATACATAAATAGCGGTTCTAAGAGCATAAATTCACAACGTTATGGGTAAGGTAGAATTATCATACTTCTAACCATTTCCATGAGAGTTCGGTTTCGTCTCTCAGCAACATCATTCTGCTGAGACGTACTTGGCATAGTGTATTAAGCACAAATGCCATGCTTTTCTAAGTACTTGGCAAAAAGGTCCATGTAATTGACTTACTTTAGTGGTACGACCATAAAATTCACCACCTCTATCAAATCGAATAATTTTCACCTTTCTATTTAATTGCCTTTCAACCTCAGTCATAAAATGTTCGATTGTGCCTGAGATTTTTCTTGCAATAAATAAATCCATAACGTGAAAAAATCGTCAATAAAGGTGATAAAATATTTTTATCCACCAAAAGTCGAGACATCAAAAGGTCCGCAAATATCTGTATGTATAATTTTAAGGAGCTCATTACTTCTTGTGGCATTTTTAGTATTGTGTTTGGTTTGTTTACATTTAATACAATCCACACAAACGGTAATGCTTGTAAAGTCTAAATTCGAATGAATATTATCCTTTATAAGCCTCTTAATTCTTTCACTAGAAATATGATCCAGTTCCTTTATGCCATAAGAATGATAAATTCGAATGAATATTATCCTTTAGACGCTCCTTCGGTTGCAGTGTGAGCATGAGATGCACCCATTCCATACTTCTTCATCTTATGCTCCTCCTAGACCAATACGTTTCCCAATTCTTTAAGAGTCCACTAATCTTTTATAGTGAATCAATTTGGAATGGTCCATATTGAGGAGGTAAGGAAATTAGGGTCAATTGGACAAGGAAATCCTCATTCACCTATAATCCTAATTTCAGCTTAGAAGAGATGTTATTTATGTCCATCACATGCTCGTACATAGTCCGAGAACCATCATATTGCATGCTCATGAGATCCTTCATAAGTTTTCCTGCAATAGACTTATATGCAGTTGTGAAGCGATCCTCAACATTATGCAAATATTCTTTTGCAATATCAGTCGTTGAGAGACTTTATCTACAACGAATATTCTAATGAACTGTAAACTTAGTCCTGTTAGATTTTTCCCAAGCATTATGGGCAATCAACCAACTACTTTGATCAAAGATAATTGGATTATCATTCAACAGTGTTAGGTTCCAAGTCCATTATTCCAAGAGTGAACTTAAGTTTCTCTTTCCATTCAAAGAAGTTAGTTCCATTAAGTTGGGGAACGTTTGAGGTAAACATACTAGTAGCAAAAAATATATGTTTTTACATTATAGGAGCAATTAAGAAATGAATGCTCACATATAAAAGCTTTGAATAATAACACGAACATTAATTTGAAAACCCATATCATGAGGCAATTATGAAAACTCCTTTGGGTAGTCTTCATACAATAATAAAAATCATGTTTTTAATATCCATATCTCAGTTCAATAATTGAGTAATAATAAATTGGCGTTACCTTTGGGTAATCGACACCAATTTAAATTATTAACTCCATTAGTGTTTATTATGTCGCAAAGACTATTTCCTTTGGGAATCTAGACCTTACAACAAACAAACTATTTAGATGATGAATAGCCACAACAAGCATGATGATTAATTGCATACATAGATTTTTCATATTAACTTGATTATAAACTCTTCTCATTTTACCTCACTTTGGTGATTGCAAAATAAACATAATATAATCAAGAATGTATAGCGATTAATTGCTTAAGCAGATTTTCACTTAATTTGATTATAAACTATTATTTTACCTCACTTTGGTGATTGTAAAATAAACATAATATAATCAAGAACATATAGAGATTAATTGCTTAAACAAATTTTAATATGAGTTTGATTATAGACTCTCCTTATTTTGCCCCACTTTGGTGATTGCAAAATAAACATAATATAATCAAAAATACATATTAAAACGAGAATTGAATTATGTAATCATTCATTCCACTATCTAGGTATATTCATAATCATGAAACATTTAATTGAAATCTCAATTCACCAATTCATGAAACTCAATTTACGTTCATTATATATATATAATCAATATACCCAAATCAATTCCATATATATAAATAGAATCAATATGGAAACAATATATTTCAAAGTATAATCATACAAAATAAACGATCTTTAATTGATAAAGAGATTAACTATATATCAAATTATTACCTTTCCTTTCATCCACTCTCTCGATGCGTGCAGAAACAATGCATATTAAGACATAATTATTTAATGTGATAAACAAAACAGAGACGAAAGAATGAAATCCATAGACGTAATAATCAATACATAATTGCTCAATTAGGCATATGAATTCATTTTTAAAGTCACGTAATTCATGAATTGGATTCAGAATTCATACTATGTCAACATATTAAAATCACCAATTCATTCATAGCAATTTATTAAAATAAATTCACAAATATGGTTTTCAATCATACGAAAATACATGAGTTCTCAACCATGCTCTGATACCACATGTTAGACATTATTTATCATCATATATTCAAGATTACATAATTGAATATAAATAAAGCAAGATCTTCGAACAACATGTATTTCACGTATTAACCATAAACATAATGGATCGAAAACTTACCTTTATGATCCATTGCGGAAGCGATTGGGGAAGACGGAGAGAACTTCCTCGGACTTTCATTGGCGTAGTAGCGCAGCTCCAACTCCAAGGATTTGTTTCTCTCTCTTTCCCTCATTTATGTGTTCTCCTGATGTGTGTAATTTGATGGGATCACCACACTTGTATATATAGGCAGAGAGAGGACAAACCCTAATTATAAAACCCTAAAAACCCTTTCCATCAAAGTGGCTATTTTAAAATGATTAATGAGAGCAATATCTTTTTACCAATATAGCCGACTAATTGAATCACATCTAATGGAATTAATTCTTTGAAATCCCAACCATATGATTCTGTACTTGAATCGCTAATTAATTGGTAAATATGCATTATATATATGTATAAATATTCCTATTTCCTTAATAATAATAGTCAATACTTAATGACTAATTATGACGTTAATTTAGGGAATATGTATTCATATATATTATTGCTAGTCCCTTCTATTTCCATTCCAATTAATACAATAATTAATTGATAGCTAATTAATTAGGGAAAATGTGTCTTATACCAAATGTATGTATTATACTAAATTCCAATTCTATTTAGGATTCTATCACATGTCACATATGTGAGACACAAAACTTACAAAATACGCACAGCCACCAACTTTTAATAAAGTACATGTGCTATTTTGTTCCTTAATTAGAGTTGATATAAAAAGTACGCTTCTAGCTCCTTTTAGTTATGTAAGAATAAAAGAATTTATCATTACACTATTTTATTCATTAAGTAATAAGGATAAAAGATTCTGAGTATTCGACATGGTAGGATTAGAGATGGTCAAATATCAGTGAGACTCTTTTATCTAACATTATGAAATGAGTATTTCATAATCTAGATAACTTGAATGCTTGAAGTTGAATACACATACAATATTAGTAAGTATCATGTTCACACAATTAAATATAGATATACAATCATTGATAATTTGAGTTAACCTTAACCTCTAGTAATATCTTAAAAAAAATTAGTGTGCAAGTTCAATGTTGAACCAATAAAAACAAGAATGGCAGGAGTATATTTTTGTGAAATGCATGGCTTGTGAAAAGGCAATATAAATGGAATAACCGAATAAGGACAAAGGGTGCGAGCACAACATGGACGGTGGAAGAAACACACTTCATTTTGACATGTCCTACAGTTTTTCATTTTTTAGGAAAACGTATCTCCAATTTTTAATACTCCTATTTGAAAGATAAGATAAGAAATATTCTGAAGGTAGCCACAAGTCGAAGCCTTGAGGATGGCCACGGTCTTGGTCTATTCGAATTAGATTCTTGATTTTTGCATTCGTTCTTTTGGGCATATTACCGTCCGTGTTTATAATCATTTTGATGCAAAGACCCTATATTCTACTTTTATTAGCCAATTATATATTTAAATTATACTACATACTATTTTATACTGTTAACATCATTTTTATTTAATTCACATTAGCATTAGTTTTTTTTCTTTACCCATTAAATTTGATTCCGATACCTTAAAATCATTATTAATATCATTAATTAACTCAATTTGTACATGCTCTTTATAACTTTTAATATGACTAAAAGAGCATATTGAGATTTGATCTTTATATTATTAGTAAGTTTTACAAAGCCAATAAATTTTTTTAAGATATTATAGTCAAACTAAATAAATACAAAAATACTAAAATAGTGAAATTTTAAATCTTACAATATAAAAGTACGTATAGGGTTCTAAGTGCTCATATTTATTCGCACTATTATACTCTTTTATGATATACATGAAATGCATCTATTTTCATGATATGATAAATAAACTAAAATATGCATATAAGCATAAAGCATTAGTATTCTTAAATAAATTAATTCTAATTATTCCTTGTTATACCATTCATATTTTTTAAATCTCATTAGTATGCCAATTAGGCCAAGTTGGGACAAGGAAAGACTTCTTTCTTAGTGTTTCGTTTTCAACTTTTAAATCTAGTATACTACTAGCATGTTACTCGCATTATTATATTTAGATTCATCCTAAACTACTTATATATTTATATTTTAAAATAAAATAAGGATATTAATATATTAAAATTAATTAAATATTTAAACTTTTGAAGTGATCTCTAATATTTAAAAAATTAATTTAATTATATTAAAAAATTAATTTTAATTAGTATCAACAGTCTGTTTAACGCAATCAATAATATTTTTTACTACCTCCGTCCACCAAAATTTGTCTCATTTTTTCATTTTCGTCCGTCCTCCAAAATTTATCATATTTCACTTTTACCATTTTTTATAGTGAACCCATATTGTACAAACCAAGGATGGAGCCAGAAAATTATAATAGGAGGGGCAAAAATATTAACGTACAAATAAATAAATATAAAAATAATATAAATATATTAAAATAATATAGTATATTATTTTAGAGGAGGATAAGCCTACGTATATGTAAGGAGGGGCAAGTAAAATATATTTTTATCTAAATGAGAGGGGGCAGTTTAGTTAAATATGTATATATTTAAGTTTTATAATATATATATCTACATTACTATAGAAAAATGAGGTGGGGCATTTGCCCCTTTTCACTATACTATAGATCCGTCCTGGTACAAACTCATTCTTACTCAAATTTTTATTATAAAATTAATATATAAAAGTAGGATCCAGAATCTACTAACTTTTTTAATTCATTTCCATTACATTTCTTAAAACCCGTGCACGGTCAAAATGAGACAAATTTTAGTAGACGGAGGTAGTAATATATTAGAAATAAGCTAAATATATAAATCAAAACGATCAAACGAAGTCATATTCACGTAACATATCATTTCTATTTCTCACTAAACTTATATATTAATATTAAAATCTCAGTGATTATTTGTAATGTACAATGTGCCAGTTCAGTTTTCAAGATAACTTTTATCTTCTCCATTCACACTTTTAACTAAATCTTAGCTAAAAATTGTAGATTTAGGCCTGCTTCAGCCCATTTGAATGGACTCCTTTTCTCCTAATCTCATGACTAACCATTTCACCATATCCCCCTCCTACTAATTTGTCCATCTTGCTCTCCTCATTATTCTCCTCCCCACTCTATTCTACAACCATGCATGAGACTAATTTAATCCTATTCAAGATCTATTTTAGTGTAACGTTAACCGAACGGCCACAATGTGAAGTTGTGAACTCAAGTAACCATAAAAAAACGTCCATGTACACGGAAAATTGTATCATTATTCTCTGATAATATACTACGACAGCAAAACATGAGTCTTCAAATGCAGAAAAATAAAACCCAAAGTATTAGAAATCGAAATCAGGCATATCGCCCATGGCATCAGCATAGCCATCTGCATAGGCCGCCGATTCCCCAATATCAGACGCCATCTCTCCCACCAACAATCCTCCCAACAGTCCCGCCCCCAATCCCAGCCCTAATCCGCCCCCCATTCCCATCTTATTCTTCTTCGGCCTCTGCGCCTGCGTGTACCCGTACCCCATCGCCGGGGCAGCCTGGTACCCGTACCCGTACCCACTCGAAGTCGGATAAGCCCCATACCCGTACCCCGGATGCTGTGCGGGCGCGGGCGGGTAGGCATACTGCGGCGGCGGGGGATACGCCGTGACCGGCTCTTCCACGCGCTTGGGCTGCGGCTGGTGCCTGAATTTATCCCCAAATTTGTAGGAGAATTTCAGAGTTCCCTTGGGCTTGCCGGAGGGGGTGATCACCTGGTACTCGACGATTCGGTCGGCGGCGGCGGAGGAGTCGAGGTCGTGGATGGGGACGGTGACGGCGCCGACGTCCTTGTCGGGGCCGAAGGTGCTCCGAGTTCGGATCTGGAAGAGGAGGGAGAGGCCGGGCTTGGTGAGGTAGGGCTCGTCCACCACGAATTCCATGCGGTGGTTCCATTGAGGGGAGGTGCCGGAGTTCTTATCCACGGGGGTGCGCTGCCGCGATTGCGGGTACCCGGCGATGGAGACTTCCACGTACACGGACATCTTCGAGAAGTGGTTCACGTCCTTGAGGCCCTGCGCCGATTGTACGCTGATGTTTAACCGCCGGTATTCCATTGTTGCACCAGATTTTGATTAATTGAATCAGAATTAGGGATCCAAAATACTTTAGTTATGAATTGTGAATTTGAGTTGCAATTGGAGATTGCCGATGGGATATATATAGAAAAGGAACTCCATCACACCGACCTACACTTACTCCGTGTTGACGTCACAACTTCCGATATACTAGTATTTTGTGACATATCTAGAATATTGTTGGGCCTTCTAATGGTTAATACTCCCTTAATTTAATGCATAAAATAAGAATTTTTATTATTATTATTAGTAAAAATACCGGAAGGGATCCCCTGCAACAAACCTAAAACAAATCCTAAAACACACGTAGATACTTATTAAAATTGCTCATAATATTTATGAGTGTGTTTTACTTTCAAGGATCCAGAAGAGCTATATCCGGATCATGAATTCAAAGAATAGATGCTAAGTTAATTGAATTATCTCAACTCGTAATGTATTGCATCAATCAAGGATCTCTCTAGGCAACATGACTCTAAAAACAGCATAGTGATGATTCAAGCTTCTCTCTCCTTGCAATCTCCCAAAGCACCGTCGTTTGGGTTCAGGAAAGCATAGAACACTCGCCTGATTCTCTCATGCACAATCGCCATTGAACACCTGAAGTTACAGAATGGTCAAAAAAACTAAAGTGATCAAAGAAAGAAGAGTTAAAGCTATGTTGCACCCCCCCCCCCCTACCCACCCATACGCATAAGAGATAGTGTGTGTAAGAGAGAGGCTATAGTAAGTAGAGAGAACTCACATAGCACACGGCTCCCAGACTAAGTAGATGTCGTAGCCAGTACACAGATAAGGTCTTGTAGGGTTATTTCTTGAACAATTCATGTTGCAACCGATATCTCGCTATTCTTTAACTGAAATAAATTACAGCATTTGAGCAAAGTCAAGAAATGTCCATAGAAAACATTAAGGTGGAGTAACTAGGATTCAGGTGGCTTTTCAGCCAAACTCAGCATCTGGTCATCTTCCACATATTGTAGGGTCCGACCCGATGCTTACATCTAATGTCTTCACCTTTTGCCTTTTTAAGGGAGAGCCGGTCGGGGTTAGCACTTTCTGATCTTCTTGAACAGAATCTGCCCCTCTGGTATTCATAGGAAAAAGATGCCCGTCTCTTGCAGCGGAAGTTTCAATTGCCACTACGGCTGTATGTCGTAAAGGATGCCAAGAATCCAAATCCGAATGCAATCAGTGCTCGAGCCATCCCAAGGATGTAAACAAGAGACTTCCATATACGATTGCTTTGCTTCATTGGATAGTAAATCATTTCCCATTTCATTAGAGCCACCCTGTGTAGTTGTTTCGTGATTTTGGGAACAGCATGACTCCTTGCTACTACCTTTAGCACCAGGATGCAAGACCTCATCACACGAGCTAGCAATAGTTTCTCCTGATAAATGATTCACTATAACAACAGCATTGACAAGCTGACAACAAAATTTAGCTTAAATTGATCAGAACTACACAAGGAAAACAAAAAAGAAGGAAATATGAGTAACAACTAATAAGGCCAATAAACAGTAGGTAGAGAAGACAAGGAGGATATGAAACACAGGCATATTACTTTGCAAATTGGCATAATAATTTAAGATTTAGGTATAAAAACTAGCAAGGACTTCCATCATTGACCATACGAGCTATGAAAAGGATTTTTTTACAGATAAAATCATAACAAGATATCCTAAAAAACCATACGATCACAGATTAGAACATACTGAAGCGCCGGATTTAGCAATGTGAACTGCATGTTTCATAAATTTGAGAACAGATAATGAATCCGACTCCAAAAATCCAGTTATGCCATCAATATTGCTGTTACATGAAGAAACTTAGAACTTCGCCTCATGTTAAAACACAATTAGTTGATATCTTTAATAACTTCCGAAGTAGGTGGATGGAAGGAAGTTGGCCACAACTTGCATTGTTCTTTCCATTCTTCTTTTGTTGTTGCAGCATATTTGCGTACCTAAACCAATCAGGGTTGGCAAAAAAATTTATGCAAAGAGGAACATATGTTTACAACCAAATGAGCTAGATAGAAACACGAGTATCAAGATATATAGCATAGCACTTTTAGAAAGTTGATTAACAATAGACAGTAGAGTGCAATGTAATCCAACTGCATCAGCATGCATTGCAGATTGTATTATGGTTTAAGATACATGGAATTGTTCAGACAGGAACGGGCATCGACAAAAATGATAAAAACGATGACCCACTTTTGTAGTGAAAGTACTCAACTGGTACGTATTCATAAGCCCCAGAACATCCTCTGGTATGTAGTTACACTCAGCATTGCTTTCAGGGTCCATGCATAAAACCACAAATAATTGACTCCTTCCTGTCAGGATAAATGTGCTGTCTTAGACCAAACATACTAATGTCTGTATAGAAGACCAGCAACTACCTCCATCAAGAAAAGTCTTTTTTATGCGCTTCATGGTGGGGGAGCTATATGATTTAGTTTTCTGTAACATAAATTTGAAATCCAAATAAACAACATATTGATATAGGGTTAAAATGACTAATGTATGAACAAAGCAGCACACCTGACTACAGTATTCGCATGCTTAGCATCAATTGCGGAAGCAAGTACATCCACTGCACAAACAGAATAAAAAAAATAAAGGCCAAGTGAACAAAGAAAACGATATAATCGTCGCAAATATTCCAACCAAAAAATAAAGAAACACAAAAATATATACCCGTAGCCGTAGGCTGGTGGTCTGGACGAATCGGAGGCTTTTCAGGAATGTGAACTATTTCCCAACAGTGTGATGGGCCTACTGCCTACAGTTTTTCCATCAGCACTGCCCTTCATCCTCATGCTCTGAGATTGAAACGTATACTATAATCTACAGAAAGCTTCAGCAGCAGCTGCTAATAAAAGTCGAGCAGGTTGGTCTTAGCAATTCAAAAACATTGTGCATACACTCTAATCTGCGAAGTCAAGCTACATTACACGAATAGTGCTGCTTCAGTAGCTGTAACACCCCACTTTTTCAAACCCTAATTTTCGGGTTATAAAATTTTTTTTGCATTAAATGCCTTAAATGCTATGATATGTGAATTATTTGATGAGTAATTAATTGCATAGTGTCTTTGTGACCTAATTGCGTATGAGAATTGAGATTGAGTTGAATAGTCAACTTGTTGAAATGTTGACGTGGCTATTGAATAGTCAAAGATGGGAAAATATGACGTGGCCGTTGAAAGGTCAATGCGTTGAGAAAAAGAAGAGAAAGTGAAGAAATGATTGACTTGGTGTGAATATTTGATGCGGAGAAATATAATTGTGGGTGAATTATTTTCCTAAGGGATGAGTGAGAATTTAATAGGAGCATTATTTAATCATGTGGAGTTATTCGATCCCTCCTATTTTTATTTGGAGAAGAAATCCTATTTTTCTTGGATTTAATTATTGCTTGGGATAATTATCCGAATTTAATCCAAAGTCCGATTATTCCTTATTTGTTGGTGGAATTTTCGAAACCCCTAATATTTCTAGGAGATTTTCGAGATCTCCTATTTTGTGGAGGAAGGGATTATTTTTATATTATTTTATTTGATCCCTTATTTATTCTATTCCATGAATAAATATAAATATGCTAGAATATCCTAGCATATCTTGCCAAATCTAAGAAGATCTTACCATATCCTAATTAAAATAGGATTTAAATCAAATCCCTTTTGAGAATGGAAAAGAAGTCACGCCACTTTTCCTATTGTTTGGGGAGATTTAATTTTATATTCTTGCTCCGTGATATATTATTCTACTCCGTGAAATATTTGAATTTAATTATAGGCTAATTAAATAGCCTATAAATTTCGAATTCCCCATTCTTCTCAACCAAATTAACGCCACTCCCCTATTATCTCTCCCAAATCTTTTTATTTATTTAATTATTGGAGTATATCTTAACCTCTATAAATAAGAGGAGAGAAAAATCAAAACCCTAGCTACAAAAATCGCCCCACTCTTGAAAACCGTTCCCCACTTCTCTCCCCACTCTCTCCAAGTTTTCTTCAAGTTTTCTTCAAGATTTCTTCATCAATTGAGAAGAATTCAAGTTGGAGTTCAAGATTTTATTGAAGAATCAAGGCTATAACTTGTTTCTACCGATTGTTCTTTTGGAAAAGGTACTTTAATCTTTGATCTCCTCTTCTTCTACCGATTAATCGGTGTTCTTGAGTCCACATGCATTTAGATTGAGTGAAGGGGAATTAAATTGATGAATTTTGGGATATATGTGTGCAAGTGTGTGTGTGCGAGACCGTGTGTGTGTGTGCACGCCTCGGTCGGCGTGCACATGTGTGGTGATCGTATACGTGTGTTGTGTGTGTGGAACACTCATGCGTGACACGATTTAATGGTGAATTTGGAGTTGTTCATTGAATAAAAATGATATGCCAAACATACTTTGATTTTGATTGATGATTTTGAAAGTAATCGATGGGAAAAAGGGAAATATGGGAGACATGCATGATTTGAGATCAATGATTGAAACTGATTTGTGATACGCCTAATTTAAAGGTGATACTTCGCGCTCTCAGCGTGATAAACGAGGAGAAGAGAATACTATCAAGCTAAGCCGACGAGGTGGGCTTTCTTTTAAAATAAGGACATTGTCCTAAACTGATATTGATGAGAATGAGATATGTGTTATCATGCCTTGATTTGTTTTGTCGTGCCTATCCCTCGTGGCTATGCCACTATTGATTTAATCGAATTCGGATCCTTGTAGAGCCGCAAACTCTACTTGGGTTAGTGTACACCAATGTTAGACCGAGTGTGGCGTACGGGTCGGCCGGTCTAGTGACCTGGATTGCGGCCGCATTCCTTGTCATGTAGAATGAGGATATGGTAAACGTCGATGAGAAAAATGGTTGCGCGACCGTGATATTTGATAAAGAAAATATTTTGGTGCCTCGGGTCTTTCTAAAGTTAAAACCCCGATGGACACTTGAGAATGGCATGATAACTATAATTGTGATAAAACTGTTTTCGGCAATGAGTCCACTGAGTATGATTATAAGTACTCAGCCCTGCATGTGTTTTCCCTATGTGCAGGTTGAGCGGTGGCGAGCGGGCGGCGGTGTTGAGTAGGAAATAATAAGATGATCTGTTGGTACTTAAAGTGTCGTTGTGTCTCCATACATAGCCTCACTTCTCTCTTGATCGCTTCCGCTATATTATGAAAACTTGTTATCTTTGGTTGGGTATGAAACTCTTTTATTTCGTGGGAATATTTTGGATATGGAACACTTGAGAATATGTTGGAAACTTTGAAATCTTGCTATTTTGAGCATATTTGGTGATAGCCTTTTGTTGGATTTCTTGGCTAAGGCATTATTCTTTTCCTACTTAATTGTTCATTAAATGCTTTGGTAAAATCCCTTTTAAAATGGAACCCTAGCCTATGATCTTTGATGCATTTAAGTCCGCCTAGTTAACGATCGCCGCATTTATTATACCCTAGATGGGCGGGTCGTTACAACAAATAAAGCCTCTTTTTGTGTATTTTCGAATAGAGGAAGGAGATATATTTGAACTTGTTTGATGATGAGATGAACAGAAACGTTACTCGAAGAAGAGTGATGTTTTTTTTAATTTTTATTTTTATTTTTATTTGTAGGTGTCTAATGGACGTTGGGCTGCTTATTTTAGTAAATAAAAGTAAAGCCGAATAAATTAATTTGGTTGGAGAAAGGCGCATATTTATTTTTGAGTTGGAAATTGTAGATTGGCGTAATTTAATTTTTTTTATACGTATTTAACTAATAATGTGGACAGTGGGCGCATATTTTTTTTTAAGTTGGCACATATTTCTAATTATTTGAAATTCATTTTATAATAAGTCTTAGATAAATTAGTAGTAGTATTTTTTTAATATTATGTAATTATATATAACATGATTTATTACTATAAGTAAATAAATCAAATAAATTATTGATAAATGCCGTGGGGTTAATGTGTAATTCAAATAAATAAGTAGATTAGATTGAAAATGTATAAAAAGTAGTTGAGTACGAAATATTCTTTTGAGTTTGGTGTGAATGGTTGGAGTAAGACTAAGGTTTGATGTAATATTTACTGAAAAATAAGTTTGGATTTGGTGTAAATGGTTGGTAATGGCTCAAGGAAATTCTAAGTGGAAAAGTGATTTGTTTGCATGAAAAACAGAAGAGAGATATGAGTACTGGAGTTCTGCAGTCGTTTCGGAGTGACAAGGGTTTGACGATGACAGTTTTCTGGATTGCTAAATTTAGGGCTGTTAAATTTTGAGTTCTAATTGGAGTAGTACTAACACATTTGAGTAGTACGGAGTAGTATTCTGGAAAAATACTTTTATTTCTGATTTTTTTTATAAATAGATTTCGGTGGTAGATTCACTAATGTTAGATTATCTACGTTCAATTATTTAAAAGAATAAAGTTGAATCTATTTGAGATATTTATAATTTGCGTAGAACTCTTGCACCTATTTAGAAGTTTATATCTCTCTGTCTGTGTGCATATACATATATATATAGGGTTTTGATCTATGAAAACCAGATTTAAATACAGAAACACAGAACAAAGTCATACGTAGGGCATTTTTAGGTCATAGTTAATTTATTTTTAGGTCATGCTAACAAAGCATGACCTAAAATGATCTTATCATGACATAAACCCAAATCTTATAATATGACCTAAAACTACTTAATTATGACCTTCCGTGTTTTGGGTTAATTATTGACCATTAGATCATCTAATCCTAGGGCCAAGATTTGGGCTGCATTTCTTGATTTAAATGCATTCTTATTTTGATCATCTCCCTATATATATATATATATATATAGGGGTGCATTATAATGATAACCCCAATTTGTGTGATAATCCTATAACTAAATCTCTACCACACATTTTTAAAATATGTGGTCTAGATTTAATCTAACAAAATTATCATTTTATCAAATAAAACTATCATTTTCGGATATATTAAGGGCAAAATTGTCATTTCGTTCTAAAATTTGGTGGGAAAGAAGGAAACTAGACTCAAACGCTCCATTCAATTTCTCTCACACTCAAACCCTGCATTCAATTTCTCTCACAAACAAACCCTCTGAATCGCGTTTCAAAGCCTTCGAATCGAAGGAAAAATCATCCGATTCTGGAATATGTCGAAGGAAAACGCTCAAGCATCTGTGTGTGTCTCTGTGTTTTTGTATGTAGAAATTGTGCCTTTGCTTGATAAAATGTAAAATGATAGTTTCTGAAAATGATAAAATGATACTTTGTAAATAGTGTTTTGTTCTACTTAAGTGACAAGTTATTCCCTCTCTGCTTTTTTAAACTCATTGAAATATAGAAAATGATAGTTTCAGAAGATAAAATGATAATTGCCCTTGATAAAATGATAGTTTCAGATTATAAAATGATAGTTTCATGGGATATGGAATAAAATGATAGTTTCATGGGATAAAATGATAGTTTCTGAATGAAAAAATGATAGTTTGTATCTCTGTGTTTTTGTATGTAGAAATTGTGCCTTTGCTTGATAAAATGATACTTTGGGTGCATAAAATGATAGTTTCTGAAAATGATAAAATGATACTTTGTAAATAGTGTTTTGTTCTACTTAAGTGACAAGTTATTCCCTCTCTGCTTTTTTAAACTCATTGAAATATAGAAAATGATAGTTTCAGAAGATAAAATGATAATACCCTTGATAAAATGATAGTTTCAGATTATAAAATGATACTTTGACTTTATATAATGACATAAACTGTTTAACACACTGAAATCTTTTGTTTATTAGGAAAGAACATTCGTGATGATGATGATGATCAACGTAGAACATTAGCAGAAGAAGTAGAACATATAAGAAATAAGAAGAAAAGAAAGAATGACGATACAACTGATGGTAAGACAGCATCAAAGAAGAGCAAGAAAAAAGTTGTTCAAGATATTACAGTCATTAGGATAGCAACTTTGGCAGGAAGAAGGAATACTGACTTCTTCGTTGACATGCTTGAATCTCTAAACGAGAATCAAAGAAGAGCTGTTAGAGAGATTGGGTTTGGCGCACTCCTAAACTTCAATATAAGAAGTTTCCCAAGAGCATTAGCGTATTATCTAATCAACAACTTTAACAGTAAAACTTCATCAATTGAGTTGAACAGTGGGGAATCACTGTTTTTAGATGATGAAGATGTTCACATAACTCTTGGGTTCCCGATTGGATCTTTACCTATCAATAAAAGCAAATTTCAGAAAAATACCCACATCAAAACTGAAATTGCTAAATTCTGTAAAGGTGGAGAGAAAAAAATGGTGCCAAAGTATGTTGTAGAGCAGATGGAGAGAGACAAAGAAGGTGGTGAGTTCTTTAAATGGACTTTTATGGTTCTCATGGAGTATGCCTTGATTAACACTCCTGCTGATGGAAATTTGAGGCCAAAAATTTTAGATTACATAGCTGATGTTGAGAAGATCAAAGAATACAATTGGTGTGGCTATGTCATATCCAGATTGCATGAAACACAAAAGAGGTGGAAAAAAGACACAGCAAAGATATTTACCGGGCCAGTTATCTTTGTAGTGGTAAGAATATATTTGTTTTCCATTGTCTATGAATCTATTTACAGAAAAACTAATATTTAGTTTTTGTTTAATGTAGGCTTGTTACGTGGACAGGATTCTCTTTGAAAAAAAAATGGTGCCAAGATGTTACCCAACAGTGAAAGGATGGACTGCAGAACTGTTGAAAGATAGACAAAGAGCAGAAATGGAGAATTCAACATTTGGTCTGGGTCATATGTATGACCGATATAAAAAGCAGCCACATGAAGAAAATGATAAAGATGACGAAGAAGATGAATCTCAAGATGTAGAAGTTTTGAAGACAAATGATCATCATGATCATGATGAAGTGGGGACAACCAATGAATGGGAGAATTTCATAAATGAATGGAAGGGAGCTGCAAAGGATGTTAAAGCCTCAATGTTGAAGATGGTTGATGTCCTTGAAGCAGCGCCGGATAAACTCAGGAATCTCAATAGCTTTAAGATAATCTGTGATACAACGAGAAATGCAATGGGATTGAGAGAGGAAGGTGTGAAGCATGTTATAGAAAGTCAGGATACAATGACACAGGCTATAAACAATGATGAAACTGATGATCCTGAATGGATTGATATCATGATTGAGTTAACTAAAGCTGCTGAGAGGACATATATATTGAAAAATAAGAATGAGTTCCCTACCTTCACTCTGATACCTGAATGTGATGACAGTCCTAATGAGAATCAAGAATTTAATCGGGAAAAGGATGTGGAGAAGGAAAAAGATGATGAGGTGGAAAACGAGCAAGAGAAACAGAATGAAAGCGAAAAGGAAAAGGCTAATAAAGCAGCTGTAAAAGAAAAGGAAAAAGTTTCAGAGAAAGAAGTTCAGAATGAAGAATATGAGGTAACTTTTAAAAATGATAGTTTAAGTACATAAAATGATTGTTTATATGTTTAAAATGATATATGTTTGATGATGTTTTTTGGTAGTTCTGTTTTATTTGAAAACTGATACTTTTGAATCATAAAATGATAGTTTAAGCGGATAAAATGATACTTTTGCCTGATAAAATGATAAAATGATACTTTTGCATGATAAAATGATAGAAATTGTGCTTTTGCATGATAAAATGATAAAATGATACTTTTGCCTGAAAAAAATAATAGAAATTGTGCTTTTGCATAATAAAATGATAAAATGATACTTTTGCATCATAAAATGATACTTTTGCATCATAAAATAGTATCCCTTCTGTCAATAACAATTTATATTTTTTTTAAATGAAAGCATGACAGAGTTGATAACATAATATCCACTGTCATCAAGGATATAAATGTTGAAAAAGGAGATGATGAAGTTTTAAAACAGAGAGAAGAAAATTTGAATAAGGACAAAGGGAAGAAGATGGTTTCTCAAGATCAAGATCCTCCAGTCGAAAAGGAGAAGGAGAAAGTGGTCAGAACAACAAAGAAAATTGTTGAAGCAATGTGCTCTCCCTACAATGTCAGAGCAGTAAATCTGAAAGGAAAGCTGAATAAAGAAGAGAGAGAAATAATGTACTGGTTGATGAAAGATGAAGAAAGTGAACAGTAAGTTTTGAATTACATAATTATATTCTTATTCAGTTCTTTTAACTAACATTAAATATGAATTTGAAATCAGTTATGAGGTAGTTTATGAGAACATAATAGTATTACATTAAAAGTTAAAATATATTTACAAAAATGTAAACATGACAGATTTACAACATTACTGCAAGGAGATCTGGTTGGACTGAAGCAGAGAGTCGAGAAAGATTTTGCTCAAACTTGAATGAATTTGTGTCAAAGATAACCCATATTTATGTGATAAGCTAATAACCCTATCATTTTATGGGTCAAAAGTATCATTTTTACTAAAAATGATATTTTTCGTCCATAAAATGATATTCTGTTCTACAAAATGATACTTTTCATCCATAAAATGAGGGTTATTAGGTTATCACCATAAATATGCGTTATGATATGATCACATCCCTTACAGAACAACATACCTATATTTTTGAAAATGACATTTATATATAATGTTTTGAAAATTAGATATTCTTTCCAATCTGGGCGTACGAACATTATTATATCATCTGCTTCAATCTCAAAATGCAAATGATGGATGTGATTGACAATTCTCTGGTTAGTCAAGATTTACTTGAGAAGAAATATGAAGATGCACCAAGTACTCTGGTATGTTTAGTTAAATGCATTCAGTATTTATTAGTTAAAATGCATTGACTATAATTCAGTATGGAACATAATATAATTTTTAATCAACCTCATGTATGTTTTGTGTTATTTGAATAGAGAAATTTCTTCCGAACTTATCTTGGAAATGGACTCAATCCATCAATGGGAAGAACTGTCAAACTGTCAAAAACCAGATACATGAATATGCCATGGCAGAACGATACAAATAAAGTTGACTGTGGAATTTATGTGATGCGCCATTTGGAGACTTACATGGGTGGTCCTGTTCGTAACTGGAATTCGGGTTTAACGAAGAAGGGAACAGAGTCTTTCATAAAACTCCGTGCCAGATATACTGAAGCATTGCTTATTGGAGATACTAACAAGAAGGCTTTTGAGACACTTACAATGATAAAGAAGAAGTTTGAGAATGACAGCAAAAAAGAAGAAATTGATGTTGAAAAGATGATTAGAGAATTTAAACGTATCATTTTATCATATCATTTTATCAGCTTATATGTCATTTTTTCCAGCTTATACATCATTTTATAAGGTTACTGTCATTTTATTTGCTGCGAGTATCATTTTTTCAGGTTGAAGTATCATTTTATTAAACAAAAATGCCAAAATGTCATTTTATACACCAAAAATACCTAAACTATATCAAATGGCTTCAATCTGTCTTCTCATTGACTCTACCACAATTTCTTGAATCATGACGACCCATCTCATGACATTTACCACACCGTCGTAGAGGCTTATTTGCTTTCCTTATTGCACTCTGCCTCTTTGCTACTTTGCCACTAGCTGATCCTTTGGTACTAACAACGTCTGGAGGATGTACATCAATTACATCAGGTACTGCCATTCCATAAAAATCCTCAACCATCTTCTTCTTTTCAATGACTGAAGGTGCTGCACAATTTCCAAATATATGCTGTTCCAAATCATCAAGACCAGCACTT